>NW_028251365.1:0-241912 GCF_964263255.1 Lissotriton vulgaris | reverse complement strand
GGAGAAAGAGTGCCAGAACCTTCAGCAAGTTGGTAAGAGAACCATACCTGCATTAATGTACGCCGAAGATGCGGTTTTTATGTCACAGACCCCAGTAGGTATGCAGAGGTTAGTCAGCTGTTTTACTAATTACTAGCAGCCCGCCCGACCTTGTCCGGGAGCTTTCAGGCTTCCCCTTACCCCCGCCTGCCCCGACATTGCTCTGCGCCTCACCGTTGGCTCGCCTGCTCCCTTCCCCCGCCTGTCCCGACACCCGCCTGCCCCTACATCTCTGCTCCTCACCGTTGCCTCGCCTGCCCCGACCACCGCCTGCCCTGACCCCCGCCTGCCCCGACATTGCTCTGCTCCTCACCGTTGCCTCGCCTGCCCCGACCCCGCCTGGGCCGACACCCGCCTGCCCCTACATTGTCCTCCAGCCTTACCTCAGCCGTCGGTCCAGTCCTCGCCGCTCTGTTCCTCACCGCCTGTCCACCGCTGCTCCTCCCCCGCGCCATGTCCGCCTCTCCGCTGCTGGTACCGCCGCTGTCCGCTGTTCCTGAAGCCACCGCTCCTCCCCCGCGCCAAGTCCACCGCTCCTCGGACGCCGCTCTGACGCCGCTCCTGACGTGACCACGCACGTCGCGGCCGGCGCTACTTAGGACTGACTACTTTTTAAAAAATATAAATTTTTTAAATAAGGTTTATTTTTTTAATGTATATAGCCTATAACCATCTACACACACTGCCGATTTCAACGGTGTATCGGGTGTGTAGATTGGCGCTGTGGTTCGTGAGTTTACCCGCCTCAAAGCCTGAAAGTTACTACTTTATTATAGTAGTATAGATATATACAAACTAGGGTTAAAAGTTAATATTGCCAAAACTTCTGTGATGAAACGCTGGGCAGTTAATAGGAACTTTAGACCTATCTCAATAGGCAAGAAACATATTGAATGTTGTAATACCTTCTCATAATTGGGAATATTATTCAATAAGTGGGGGTCTTGGACCCAGGCAATCAGGACTAGGAGACTACTGTTCTCCAAAGCAGTAGCCGCACTTTTAACTTTTAATAGGAAGCTGGGGAAACGGGTCCCACAGATCACATTACAGATCTACAAGGCTAAATGCATTTCTACAGCCACTTATGGGGCAGGTATTTGGGGCTTTGAGAATGTTAATTCATTTCAATATATCGAGAATAGGTTTTCAAGATTTTTATTGATTTTTCCTGATATCACTTCCATTTGTAACTGCCACACTGAAATAGGCATGTCTTGTAGTGTAGTTCCTATTTTCCCAATAGGCTCTGCGCATTGGAATAACATAAACAGCAGTGTAGACGTAGGACTGAGGTCATCTAGGTCTCTACTGACTATGTTAAACTTAATTTAGGTTTGCGCAAACTAGCTCAGAGGTCACTGGAAACTTTCTTGAATGAATAGGGAGGGACAAGCTCCCCTGGCTCAGACAAGAAGGGATTCAGTTTCCGACAACCTCATAAAATTGACAACTTTGCTCCCTCAGAATAAGAGTGTATCTCTAGAGTCGTGTGAAAACAATAGACAGCTATTTCACTCAGTCAGCAGTGCATACTTAGTTTCACCAGACGGGAGGTTTCAATAAAAGGTGTTATTTATTGAGCAGTCTTCCTTCTCATGCAAGAGAAATGAATTGCCACAATTGCAATACTTAAAGTAAAGTAAAGTGCGTACAGTAAAAGTAGTATTAGGAAATAATACTGTAAAAGCATTGATATGGTTTCTTAGCCATATGTTACTTTAAAATGGATAAAATATATACATACATAAATACATTGACTAACGTACTCAACTGGTGCTTCTAACTAAGCCTACCCCGGTGTACCTGACCTAAGCCTAATACTTGGGAAGAGATGAGTAAGTAGCAGTTTAAGTTAAGTTGGTTAAGATTATTTTGCCAAGAATCTGCATCAAGAATTCTCTTAAGGGTTTAGTCAGCTCCGTACCTTGGTAATAGAATGTGGGAGGTCTGGTATCTCTTTCCTCAGGACTCGATATCCCAGCAACCCGCAAGGGTAGGCTGGAAACACTGGAGCTGGATTTTCTCGGCTGGAGAAAAAGACAGCGTCTCTCTCAGTGCGTCAAACGGGAGGGGCGGCTTCCTTGGGCTCTCGCATCAGCTGGGCTCTCGGGCAAGTAGATGGTCGCTCTGCTCCAAACCACTGTGTGTTTGCTTAAGGCAACTGTTGGTATTTCATACCTGAAAGGTGCCGGGTTTGACGTAAGGTTGGACATAAGACGTCACCAAGAACTAACAGTTTTTGCTGGACTCCAGGAGTTCTTGTTCAAATCAAAACAAAAGCAGGGGGGGAATTTCCCTGGCTGCTGGAGGCTTGGTTTGTTTAAAGAACACGTTGTGCTTTCTAGGAGTCGATGGGAGTAGCCGTGCTGTGCTTTGGACTGCATGGGCTATTGCAGAATATGGATCTGATTCTTATGCCTTTATCACAATATTATTGATTATAACCTCATGAGGGCATAAATCGGGAATATGGAATTAGGGTCCTAGATATAAACACAACAGTCTCACATTGTGGATATTTGTAGAATTCAACCTTTATTCTTGTGGCACAGGATCTGGACCTCAGAACCACTGGAGCTTAATAGACAGATACTCAGAGATTGTGGTAAATTGGATATAAACACAACACCCACTCCACGGATTGATGTCCATCATTACTATAAACTAAGCAATAGTAAACATTCAACGATGCATGTGTGTTTTCCGACCCACCCCAAAATACATATTTCGCATTTGAAATGGTATAAGGTAAATACACGAAATTTAGTGATAGTACTGTACGCTTTTCAAGCAGTGTCATCATTCAGATAATTGCATATATATATCAGCTGAATGAATTGCAAAAATTACACATGAAATGGCTCTAAATACAGAAAAGAAGGTTGAGACCATTTCATCACATATTTATACAAATTGTTGTATATGTGCTAGAGGCTGAGGTAAAATATTGTCTCTAGTATCCTAAAAATAGAAGCTATGTTCTCTAAGAATAGTTCTACTTTAAGCAGAGTACCATGTGCCAAAAAAAAGGTAAATATTTTGAAAAATGGGCAAAAATAATTTCGCTTTCAGGGGAATATGAGTTCCAAATATTTTCTGTAGCTTTGTTTAAAAAAAACTGAAGGCCGAATTCAGAGTTCAGGGAACGCGGTGTGCTCATTGTTTTTATTAAGAGTTATTCTCGTTGATTGGAGAATACAATTTTTCAGACAGACTCTGCAGTCCCGGTCCTGCTTTATGCCGATGATGCGGTATTGTTGGCACGCACAGGACTGGGGCTGCAGAGACTTTTAGATTCCTTTGGTGGCTTCATGGAATCGTTAGACCTGAGTGTGAACAGTAAGAAGTCCCATGTTATGGTGGTAGGAAAGCGCCCAAAAACATACAGAATACAGACCTTTTCCTGTAATGGTGTTGCCTTGTCAATTGTTCCTGTATTTACGTACCTTGGCGTAATCTTCGATCTAAAGGGAAGCTGGACCCCCCAAATTAATGCGAAATGCCTTGCGGTCGCCAGATCGTCATCTGCTTTAATGGACTTTGTTAAGCGGTTAGGATCCAGGCCTATGGAGGCACGTTTAACCATTTATAAATCGAAATGTATATCTATTGCACTGTATGGGGCCTCATTATGGGGATATTTGCAACAGGAAAAACTGCAGAAAATAGAGAATAAGTTTTTACGGACTCTCTTAGCTGTTCCCCAATCAACACCTGTGTATACTATGCACACCGAGTTGGGACTGAGCTACATTTCCGACCTTATTCACTTAGCCCCTATATCGTGCTGGGTTAAAACTTGGACCAACAAGGAGATTTCATTGAACCATGCCATCCTAAAAGATGTAATGGCACTTGATAAAGCATATAAAATACCCTGGCTATGCTATATAAGAGATGTCTTTGCCAAACTGGGACGACCAGAGCTTTTTCATTCCCCGCAATTGCTGCATAAAAATGATCTGAAGTGGATTAAGAAGAACTTTATGAGGATGGTAGAGCAAGAACGAGAACAGGTGGAAATGTATAAACCCCTTGTGAGAGCTAATTATGTTCTGAAAACTACTCCACACATAGAACCATACCTCAGAATTGTATCTATTCCACAGCATCGACATCTCTTGATCAGATTTAGATTGAGCATTGTTCAATATAGTTTGGGTATCTCATGTGTGTGGGGGAAACCAGACCTTACACCTCCCTGTAGCTGTGATAGTGTCTCCCCCAAAGCCTTTTGCACTTTATCATGTTTTGCCAGCACTTTTCGGACATCAGGAAGCGACATCTACTGCCTATACTTAGAGAAGCGGGATTCACCCAGGTTAAACCAGCACTGATGTTCTTACAAATGTTAAGTACACCGAGGGTGATGTTTGGGGTTGCTAGCTTCTTGGTGGCTGCTGTTCGTAATAAGAATAGGAGGGTTGCCCTTATGAAATTGGAGATCTGATTATATCCCTTTCTCAATGTACAGATTATACCCCTCTGCTAATGAATTGTGAGATTTTTTCTTTTTTTCCTTTGGATGACCCATCACCAATACTTGATTTTATATCTTTTATCATGCATCATATTGTGTACTATGTATGATTACATTTTTAATGTATTTTTAACATTGCCGTGTGTAATATAACTGTGTGATCGCTTTTATGATTTTTATTAATCGAAATAAAGTGCTATTGACTTGACTTGACTTGACGTGACAGACCCGCAAAAAAATGGTCTACCACATCAGGTGAAAGCTCGACCAAGTTCGAAAATATTGCAACTGTGCAGTTCTCTGCGTGATGCTATCATCGATGGTTGGATCAGTAATGCTCACAGAAGGCTGTACCTGTTTGGTGCTGCTTTCCTCTCGTACTTCACCGCCACCTCAACGAATGCCGTCATCAGAATCGGTAGCCGCTGGGGACAACACGATGCATAAGTCATTACAGGACCTAGCAAAGTATCGATATCCATTGGTACTGCTGATTGTAGTGTAAGACAGATGTCCAACACGCATTCCTCTCCGCATAGCAGACATTGAAGCACAGCTATGATGCTATCTTGCCAGATCGGTCTGAATGAAAGAAACCAGGTTGTACTCAGATCTCTTAGCCGGGCCAATCCGAGGACCTTAGTGATACGGTCTCGGTATCGTATTGCTAGGATTGTTTCTTCCATTTTTGCTAGAATCTTGTCTGTGGTTTGGCTTGCCATATCGGTGCAGTAGAAGCAAAAATAAAATTCCTGCCACGAGTCCCAAGATTAAGGGTAGGCCGCCAAAGACAGAATGGACAAAATTCGGGAAGATGCCCAGAACTGTTTCAAAGGGTGCTAACAGTCCCCAAAAAATTGTCTTAAATACATGTGCGATGCCACTGGTATCAGACATGTTTAAGATTTGGCTTAGTATTTCTACGAAATGCACGGGGCAATTTGTCAATAAAAGGGAATGTATCTCTGCTGATGTCCTTGCCACTTGCAGATCATATGTTTCTTTTGATGACGTTAACGGCACAGTTGTCTGTAAAAGAATAGACTTCATTCTGCTTAAAGTATCAATTCGAATAGAAGAGATATTCAACCGAGACCATAACGCAGCCCCCATATCTGGATTGCTGTGTGGATACAGTACTTGCATACAGCAAATGGCCCTGGAAGTTACAGTTGTCAGATAGGCTTTTCCTGGCAGCATGCCACAACAGCTGTGGTCACTTATTAAAACGTAACTTCCGTTAGAAAGTGGTCTAAAAAATAGCTCTATCTGTTTTGCAGGCGTGCCATGCAGGTGACATGAAAGGTTATTTGAAGACCCTTTGCAGGCTTTATGCAAATAATACCTTGACACAGAAGTGTACCGCTTAGTGATTTTTTACAATTTTTACCACTAAGAAATACCTCCTTGTTCCCTTCACTGTAACATCTGTGTGTGTATAAGGTAAATCCCAGGTTGATTTGATGTATTCTTTACCCAACCTTTCATACTGGCCTACAGGTATATACTCATGACAGTATTTAAACTGGAAAGTTGTTATCGGAATTGTAATCGTTCCATGCATTATCCATTCAATGACAGGTCTCTCTGACATTGTCAATGGTAATCTTTCTAGTTTTTCAATGCTCAGAATCGTATATTCTGCTCCTATTTGTGCCAAACTGATTTGTTTATCAGTAAGGTTAAAGATACCGAATAATGACATTGTTTTAATTAAACGCCATGGTACTTAGCCTGAACGCAGATTTTGCAACGTCCAACCAAGCTGTACAATAGAATGTATTTGAGACTGACCATGTTGTAACATTAGTAAGTCCTGCTCTATTATATCAAAAGCAGATGATACAATGCTGTCCAGTGAATATATTCTGGAGGGCAGAGTCGTTAACCCATTGTCACAACAGAAAGTGATTTTTCCAAATTTATACAATCAATTTCGCGTATTTTTTCTGCTGTCTCAATTTGCATTACTTTCCATGCTTCGTTGTACGCAGCGTATATACCGGCCGCTATGAAACATTTTTGACGCTGTTTGCGTGGTCCCATTTTGAAATCACGCAAGTCAGCACCGTCTTTAAGTAAAGTCAAGTGTTGCTTAATTTCAGCCAGTGTGGATTTTTCTAGCCACTCAAGGCATAGTTTCCCTACACTGTATGTTGTAACTATCCCTGGATGTTGTCTCTGGGAGTACCTAGGGTCTGGGCTGGTCATTTTGAACCCCTGTGTTTTGTTCAGGAATCTATCTTGGCAGTTATTCGTGTCTGTTGGCCAGATCAACCACTTTTTCCAATGAGGATGTGTTCTGTTTAGGTGTAAAATATGGGATACGTCTATCTCCACAACTGTAGTGCTGTCACTATCATTTATGGGTTTCGGAATAGACGGTTTATTTAAATCTTTTATCTTAGCTAGGCCAAGAAAAGTAGTTTGTTGAATTGTGTCATTCAAGAATATTTGGGATCATGCAGGCCCTGAATAGTGCTTCTAGGCCTTGTACTTGCCAATCTTTGGAACCCCAGATCGTTTTTGTTTCAATGGTGTTTTTCCAAAATTCGAAACCTAATGTAGACATTTTGTCATAAAATTCTTTAGAATAAATCAGTTTAGTATTTGTCAACTTTGTTTTCATTCCAGTCCTACTTAACATTTTGAAATAAAACGTTTCTGGATCACTGTTATTAAACCCTGAGAAGTATTGGAATTTCTCAAAAAATGTTTTCGAACTGCCTTTTGGTGGAGTTGGACAGTGTTCCCACTGGTTATAAGATAAAACATTCCTAGGCTGAGCAGTTTTATGCAAATAGTGATCACCATAATGGTTGTAACAGTATAACTCTTCATAATTCGATGAACCCTGCAAGTAATCATGTTCTGTAAATTTGGCTGACATTACTAAATCTGACATCATATTATTAATTTTTTCAAAGTCCCAATCATCAGAGAAAGTACTTGGTGTCACAAAGTCACTTAATGAAACCTTGAACTGGTGTGGATACTTCAAGAGCTCAACCGGGCCAAAAATGTCATAATCAGTTCTGTCCCATGCTACCCCACCGGGTAGTAGTTTGACTGAGATGTTTACAGATGTCAGTGCTCTTTTCTCGATGTGAGAGGATGTGTGAGGCTTTAGGACCAAGTTGATGTTCTGACTTGCTGTGTCCATTGTACTATATTTTCCATCAATGAATTTCCCCGAACAGAGAACCATGATGAGCCAAAGCAGGAGAGTAAGTACACCTAACACAATCCAAACTTCAATCCATGGTGAAATCAGATATGTTTCTTTTAGTTGGTGAAAAAGTTCAATTACTTTGTCTTTGAAAGTTTTCGTTAGAGGCATTTCTTTATGCTCACTTGGATCTTCTGAGAAATCGTCGAAGTTGATGAAGTAGCCAGATGCATTTCTGTCAATTGTTGGGATTTTTCCCGGATTCTCATTTGCTTTTGCATTTTTCTTTGTTTCATTAGAATAGTCAGAGGCTACATCATTGTAGATTGGTGTTTATTGACGAACTGTCGTTATTTGGGTTTCAAGAGGCACTAGTTCCATGGCATTATTGGATAGTCCTTTTTTATTCACTGCAGGTTTATCAAATGTGATTAGTCTCTCAGCATGAGCCTCTTGGATTGTAGCAAATTTCGGTATTCTGCTATTTCTTGGGAGTCCACTGGGCCTACTACTTATTATTGGCCACATGATTTTGGTTTTACCAGGTCGATCGATACAACTCTGTTCTCCCTTTTACCAGCAAGGGGCGGTAGTACAACTGATCTTGTTCCGCTGATAGCTAAGACAGGTACTGCTTTTCTGTAAGAAGGCCCAAATTCCTTCTTTACCGCGATCTTTTCTCTGACCAGATCCCCAATCTTTGGAATCCAGACAGGTCTCGCTGGGACAATTGGTTTTTCTTCAGTGGCTGTCGGCTGTAGTTTCAACTTTATGTTACCCAGGTTTTTTCTTGTTTCATTTAAATCCTGTAAAACAGCCAAACGATCTTTGATATCAAAGGATTTTTCTTCTACCACTGAAGTATGACTATCAAGATCCTGAATAAGCATTCTAGTCCCGAACAATAGTTCGTATGGAGTGAGACCTTTTAGAGAATTTCTTGGCAGATTATTAAGACTACGTTGGACACTTGTTAAATGTTTGACCCACCATCACCCAAACCTAATACCCTCGCCGTTATAGATTGCTTTATGTCCCGGTTTTTTCTTTCCACAACCGCATTTCCCTCAGGATGGAAGGGAGAAGAGTACTGCAATGCGATGCCCATGCAGTTCATGGCCTCTTTGTAAGCTCGAGAGCTAATTGCAGGACCCTGATCAGAATGTAGCATGCCAATTGCGTATGTGCCGATATAGACTCGCAAATCTTTTATAACAGTTCTGGCGTCAGCCGAATGCTGCCAGTCTACATAATCAAGTTAATTTGTCTTAATAATTATTGGGACGCATTTCTCTGGTTGGATTTCTGTATCGTAGAATGCCTGAAACTTTCTAACAAAGATGTCTGGGCAGTATCCTGGTCCGGTTCACAGCTGCGATCTCGATTGCAGTCTGGACAATCCATTGCAAATTTATAAATTTGCATGCTCGTTCCCGGCCACCAGTACTCTGATTGTAATTCTATTAAAGATTTCAAGATCTGTTGGTGCCTCGGACCTAGTCCCATGTGTGCGTCTTCAATCAGGAAGACTCTCCTGTTCGTGTTTGGAATTACTCTATCCCCCACTCAAGGGATTTGAGCAAAAGGAACGGAGTTTGCATCAATTATGTATGTATTACTGAGTGTATAGTTGAGAGGTAATGCTGCATAATCGCCTTTTAGTGAGGCTTTTACCGCCAGCATGGTTTCCCCATCTATGTGTTTTTCTGAACGCTTTTCAGTGGCTACGGAAGCCAGTTGAACCGCTTCCGCTGTGGCTGTGTTAGCCAATGAATTCCCTGCAACGTGAACGCCATCACGTTGATGACTCAGTGCGTGTATCACGTGAGTCCTCTGTAGTTCTTTCTTTAAAAGAACTACTTGTTCCCAAAGCGATTTATGCTTTATTGTGGCACCTGTGTCATCTTTGTAACCGTTTTTGATCCATGTCTGCATGTCACTGTTGTATGATTTGACGCAGAAATACGAATCGCACACTATTAGTGTAGGGAATTCACGATCAGCATTTTCAAGCGCCATCTTTAAAGATCTTATTTCAGCTCGTTCAGCTGAACAGTTTCTGATTGATTCAGTTTTGGTAATCATTGGTCTGAATTTACCAGAGCGCCAGTGACCTTTAACAATCGCGCACGCTGCTTTGTACGATTTTTCCACTACATTGTAGTGTTGTGCAAATCTGTCCATGTAGATTACACAAGTGTACTTTTCTAGAGGCAGAATTTCGATTGGCAGAGGACATTCTTGTTCGTACTCTAGATCATCTAGTTTCTTCAGTTTCGGGTCAAAATAGTATTTTACGTCTTCTGCAGCAAGATAATGTTCCCATTGTATCCATTCTGGATCTAAAGCCACAGTATTTAAACTGTGTGTACACGTTAATGCCTCAAGGGCTGATTCTGCTGTAAAAACAGGTATCTTTCTGCCTTGAGCTTGGGCTCTTTCTTTTGCTACAGCAGTTTGAACCGCTAACAGAATTATTTCTGTAGAACTGGATTTTATTTCAGTTTTAGTGTACAAATGTGATTTGTAAGCTATAGGTACCGTTTCTCCCTCATTAGAGGTCAGGTATGTGAATCCGCATCTTCCTGGGATGACTCGGATTACAAGATTGCGTGTGTTTTCACGTGTTTGAAATTCTGTTTTAGTTAACATGTCTGTTTGTTGTGAGCTCAAAATCACTGTGTGTTTCTGAGTCCAATTTATTAGTTTGAAATCAGGTCTTATTAATTCATAGAGAGGTTTAACCCTCTCGGCATAATTTAGAATGTATGTTCTTCCGAAATTCAGGAAACCTAATATTGATTGTAAATTCTTCAGCGTTTTTGGTGCTTGGAGCACAGCACATTTCTCTAAGAAATTGTCTGCCAGGCTTTTGCCTTCACTTGATAACTCATATCCTAAAAATAGGACAGTAAGATGGGCAATTCGTGACTTTTTAAATTTGAATTTGTAACCCTCTGAAGCGAACCCAAGTATTATGGTGTTCACTCTTTTCAAGTGAGTCTCCAGGTCATCATCTGTGAGATAGATGTCATCGACATAGGATAATGCCTCATCATCGTATATTTGTAGTAACTCTGTTACCCTTGTTGAGAATAATCCTTGGCTATTCTTGAATCCCTGTGGGAGTCAACAGAAGTGTTTTTGTAACCCCATTATTGAGAAAGCGGTCAAGTACCTGCTTTCAGGTGCAATGTTTTGACAAAAGAATCCATTAGAGATGTCTAATGTTGTTTTATATTTTTTGCGTACAATGTTATTCATTAGTGCAGCACTGTGTGAGTTTTGTACTGCAAATGTTTTACAACAGGAGTTAAGGTGTCTAGTCCAAAACTAGTCTGGCTTGGAGACAGGAAACAAAGGGTTGTTCATTTGAGAGGTGCATGTTTCGATCACCCCTTGATATTCAAGTTGATCTAAGATCTCTCTGACTTGCTTTTTAGCTTCTTGTTTAACTGGGTACTGCCTTTGTGCAGTGGGCTGATTTTTTAACTGGATTTTGTGGTGAGGTGAATCCTCATCCCACCCTACATTATTTTTGTATAAAGCAGGAGCTTGGGCCACTGCCCATTTTCTTGCCAATGTGTATTTTTTATGAATCGGGATATGATTCGAGAAGGCAGGCATAATCATTTCTTCGCCATGAGGGCACTCCCTGACAAACTCTGGTGGCCAGTCTTTCTCAGCTAACAGAATGTCATAGCCTTTTGAAAGTTTTTCCCAAAAGAGACCTTTTATTTTCCTAGTTTTATCTCCCTCTATACGTAATGTTATTTCATATAGCTTATGGGGCACATTAACTCGTGTGTCTGCAGTTTCCACCTGAATGTACTAATTTGTGTCCACTGTCTCCAGAAGATTCATCAGGATCTTGTGAGCTATGGTCACTTCTGCTCTGCTGTCTAGCATTGTCTGGGCCCATTCTCCGTTTTTCAGCTGTGTCCTCAGTATCCTCGGCATGTTTAATCTTAATACTTGCAACCCTCTTTCTGGGAAATTGTAACTTTTTACTTTGATGAGCAGGTTCCTTGTCTTTGGACTTGATGTGCTCTTCCCTGTGTTCCGATCGTCCTCTTCTTTCCGATTTCTGTGAGGAAGATCGAGAAAGATTGAGTGAGAAGGATCGAGAGGGACTTGTATCAACAGCTTGATTCCTGTCTGGTTTTCTTATTTTATCCCTATCTCTAAGGTTATATCTTTTTTCAGAGGGCTCCATTTGAAGAGACTTGTCTTCTCGGCCTGGAGATTTCTCTCTACGCTGAGGAGACCTTCATCTGGACTGGAAATACTTTTCCCTGGGAGTGGATTGTTTATTACCATCCCAACTCTTTTTTGGAGTTTTTAAATTATTTTTAATAAATGTTTTTTCAGGATTTTCAGTTAGTTGGGGTTTTACCGGTTTCCCACCCAAACTATCTCTTCCTAGCTCTTCATAGGATTTTTCTATGATTCTGGCAAGTTCCAATGGTTGGGCTGCTATATCTGTTTCCTTCAATTTTTGGGGGATCGCCACAGTTGCTGCTTCTCCTTTTATATTGGCTAATAATATAGCTGAGACCTGCTTGAAGTCTTTCAGTAATTTCATACCCAGGGTTAAAACAGGTTCTGGACCGTATTCATTTTGAATCTGTCTTAAAACATTTGGTATGACCGCCATAGACGGGACACCATGTGTTTTTGTGTAGATCGAAGCAAAGACTGTGCCCCAAGTGCCACAGTCTTTCACATGTTGTGCGATCCCCAATTGGGAGACAGATAGTTAGAATTCTGTGTTTCTCAGTAGGAGTAGTATCTGGAAATACTGCCTCTATTTCAGTAATCTTTTGTGCTAACCAGAATGGAATTTGTTCCCGTTTATGGGTACTTTACCAAGACATGATTGTATGTTCTGTGGTGTGATTTTGTTTGTGTTCCCCTGGTGAGGGGTCAGCTGTGGAACATTAATTGTCAGTTGGACTGTTGAAGTCTGCATGACATATTGGACCAATTATCTATGTATTTTAATTAAGAGTTTTAGCTGAGCTAAAAGTTCAGGAACTGACATTTTATCAATGTCTGGATAAGGTGTGTATCTGGCTAGAGCCGGCCACGTTGCTCCTGGTCTACCTAGTGGCCGGAGCCTGGTGATGTGATCATTGTGTTTTAGGGCGCCATTAAACTAGAGCAGGTGCTCTTGGTAATTTAGTAGGATTTCCACGTCCTCGAAAGGAGTCTATATATCCGGAGGTTCCTCTATTTTGTAATAGTGGAATTATTTTGTTGTAGCATTTGCTGCTGGAAAGTGTATCCATGAATAGAATACCTCTGTCTGCCGATATTCATGGGCCTCTACCACGAATAGGACTGTACCAGCACGTGATGTCAGTCCATTTTTTATAAGTTTAAGAGTTATAGTTCTCCATACGTTGACCGGAATGAGTATAACACTCGGGTCATTTTCTTGGATGGCTGTGTCATCCTCCATGAGTTGCGCTGCTATTCTAGCTCTCTCTGTTTCATCGTCACTTTCCACCATTCTTACTGACAGAAAGTTTTTTGTTGCAGATTGAGTTTCAAGGAAACAAAGATTAGGTGCACAATATTTTGGAACACTGTATCCTTCAAGGTCGATCAAACCAAAAACGAATACATAGGATTCTCCTCCTACTAAGTTCTGGCAGATATTAACCTTTCACCAACTCCAGACGTCTATTGGAGTTTTTACGGGAAAAAGGGGTCTGTGTGAAAAAGCACGACTGAGTTACTCTAATGTCTTGCGTTAGATTATCGCCTTACCAAACTTTGGGCGCCGTGTAGTGTAGTTCCTATATTCCCAATAGGCTCTGCGCATTGGAATAACATAAACAGCAGTGTAGACGTAGGATTGAGGTCATCTAGGTCTCTACTGACTATGTTAAACTTAATTTAGGTTTGCGCCAGCTAGCTCAGAGGTCACTGTAAACTTAATTGAATGAATAGGGAGGGACAAGCTCCCCTGGCTCAGACAAGAAGGGATTCCGTTTCCGACAACAGCATAAACATGACAACTTTGCTCCCTCAGAATAAGATTGTATCTCTAGAGTCGTGTGAAAACAATAGACAGCTATTTCACTCAGTCAGCAGCGCATACTTAGTTTCACCAGAATGCAGAGAAATAGAGAGACGGGCGTTTTCAATAAAAGGTGTTATTTATTGAGCAGTCTTCCTTCTCATGCAAGAGAAATTAATTGCCACAATTGCAATACTTAAAGTAAAGTAAAGTGCATACAGTAAAAATAGTATTAGGAAATAACACTGTAAAAGCATTGATATGGTTTCTTAGCCATATGTTACTTTAAAATGGATAAAATATATACATACACAAATACATTGACTAACGTACTCAACTGGTGCTTCTAACTAAGCCTACCCCGGTGTACCTGACCTAAGCCTAATACTTGGGAAGGGATGAGTAAGTAGCAGTTTAAGTTAAGTTGGTTAAGATTATTTTGCCAAGAATCTGCATCAAGAATTCTCTTAAGGGTTTAGTCAGCTCCGTACCTTGGTAATAGAATGTGGGAGGTCTGGTATCTCTTTCCTCAGGACTCGATATCCCAGCAACCCGCAAGGGTAGGCTGGAAACACCGGAGCTGGATTTTTTCGGCTGGAGAAAACGACAGCATCTCTCTCAGTGCGTCAAACGGGAGGGGCGGCTTCCGTGGGCTCTCGCATCAGCTGGGCTCTCAGGCAAGTAGATGGCTGCTCTGCTCCAAACCACTGTGTGTTTGCTTAAGGCAACTGTTGGTATTTTATACCTGAAAGGTGCCGGGTTTGACGTATGGTTGGACATAAGACGTCACCAAGAACTAACAGTTCTTGCTGGACTCCAGGAGTTCTTGTTCAAATCAAAACAAAAGCAGGGGGGGAATTTCCCGGGCTGCTGGAGGCTTGGTTTGTTTAAAGAACGCGTTGTGCTTTCTAGGAGTCGATGGGAGTAGCCGTGCTGTGCTTTGGACTGCATGGGCTATTGCTGAATATGGATCTGATTCTTATGCCTTTATCAGGATATTATTGATTATAACCTCATAGGGGCATAAATCGGGAATATCGAATTAGGGTCCTAGATATAAACACAACAGTCTCACATTGTGGATATTTGTAGAATTCAACCTTTATTCTTGTGGCACAGATCTGGACCTCAGAACCACTGGAGCTTAATAGACAGATACTCAGAGATTGTGGTAAATTGGATGGGGCTCTGAATATTAGATGGCTAGAGTACATTAAAAAAGTTGTTTGTAACCTCATCCAACCAGAATATTTTTGGGAGCCCCTTAGCCTACAAGATGTCAACAGGAAAGAACTTAAATCTAGATGTTTAAAGTTTTTAGAAAATAAGAGAAGAAATATGGAACTGGAAATATTTTCGGCACAAGCACACCAGTTAATATCCCCAATTGATAGACTCCAGCCTTAATTATATATGTTTACAAGACACTATGATACATTTTTGTTGACCCGTTTGAGATTGGGTATTTTTTACAGGCTTGTTATTTTCCCACTCAGAATGATTGGTCAAAGGAATTGTGGAAATGTCCATGTGGTGATGTGTCTATACAATCGACTAATAAAAAAACCAAATGTTAAGGAGGGTCTACAGGGGAAATATATTTAAAGACCTACTTGCATCCTATCCCCTAATCTAAGTAGCAACAAATACACAAGGGATGCTAAAGGTTTAAACAAGGCTCAAAATGGTCTGCTTGCTAAACAGTGGTTGCATGTAGAAGCAAAGTATGGTGAGAAACAGTGTGGAAATATACCCATCAGCCCACCAGGTGGCGAAAACTCATCAGCTGGATTTTTTTGTGTCAAACTGGTATCTGCTAGGTTACTCACTTGAAGTATCGTGAGAGATCCTAAAAACAGATCCACCAGTGATGGAGGCCAAAAAAGTTGTAGTACTGGTGCTGAGATGGGAAAAAGTTGCAGTGCTCAAAACGTGTGTGAACCAATAATAAAGAAGTGAAACTTAAAATTGCCTAGTGTGGTGCCAGGAAATGACTTTATTGATGAGGCCACCACAATGGCAAGCGTGTAGATAGTGACAACAAATACTACTATCAATAGATGGAGCTGGTCGACATGTTTCAGCCAAAAAATGGCTTCCTTCAGGACCATATGGTACTAAAACACTACTGCAACAAGTGGGGACGGAATAGAGTTTATCTGTCCAAGAACAAAATGTACCATGCGAAGATCATCTACCGTGTATTTGATATTGAACGGTAGGGAAATGAATACATGGTCACCAACATTCTCACCTATAAGAAAGACACATACATGCAGATACAGTTTTATGAAAAGAGCAGAAAGTTTGTAAACATTCATAAATAATGGCCTATGATCAGAAAGAGATTCATCAATGTATTTCATGTTTTTATATTTCCATTATGTTCATTGAAAAAAGGAAACTCACCCAAAAATTTGATGGGGAAAAGCCTCACCTCGCCTGGCACTCGCTCAGGTAGCGAGGCCCCGCTCTAGAGAGAATGGAGAAAGGAGAAGAAAAACCCATTCATTTCATCCATAACGTCAAGTTACTGTGTTGGACCATCTCTCTAAGACTCTCTTTATTGTGTGATGAACAGAACTAAATGGCGATCTCAGCAAGCCGACATGGCTGATGGACGACTATGATGGATTACCTCAATTCAAGATGGTATATGTACCAATTTATTGTAAAGTATTCAAAATTGTACTAATGCATAATCCACTCAATGTGAAGGATTAGGTATAGGAAATTGACAACAAACGCTGAACAAGGGTCCATGCATGAGAAAAGTGAACATGCTGCTGTTGGTGGTATTGTGCCTCAGATAGAAAGAAGCCAAATGCCTCTAGATCAGAGAGAAACTCAAGGTGGATCAAGAGTCTCTAAATAGATGACTTTTTGCGCTTATAGCGAGGGACCAGCAGGAATGACTGTGACGAAGAGCGCAGCTCTCTGGTGGGGGTGAACTCCCTGATCATGCTTTTTATACGCAGACGATGCGGTGCTTATGGCCCGCACACCAAATGCCCTTTGTCTGCTTGTACAAAGCTTTGTCCATTTCATGGAGGGTCTAGATTTGCGGGTTAATTTAAAAAAATCTTTTATTATGTCTTGTGGTCCCGGCAAAAGGAAACTCAACACTATACAGATAGGCACAGACAAACTCGAATCTGTTCCTACATTTCGTTATATAGGGTTGGTTTTCGATGCGAACGGCTCGTGGCGTGGGCATTTGGCCCACGCCACAAGCAAGTTCTCGAAAGCCACCAATTCTGTTTTGAGTCTTCCCCACCCAAAGAAAATCGGTGCCACTAAAGACATTTAAATTTTTTTTAGATTACAGTGCTCACCTGTTGCCTCATATGGAGCGGAGGTTTGGGGGTCGGGAAGCAGCCATTGTATTCAATGGGAGGAAAGTTGCTTTTGTAGGAAAATGTTGGGCGCCCCGATCTCATCCTCTGATTACATCTGCCATAGTGAATTAAACCTTCCATATATAAGTGATTTTGTTAGAGCCAGACCAGCACTTTTTTGGATCAGAGTCTGGAGGAATAACGCTGCTGTTCTTACACAAAATATCATAAAAGACTGTTTAAATTGTGATTACGGAATGGCGATTCCATGGCTCTCAGAAGTTTTTAAAACACTGAGTGCAGTGGACAGTGGCAATTTATTTACTGATCCTACGTTAATTGAATCCAAGGATAAAGCCGAGGTCAAAAATGCACTGTATGCACTTTACAATACGGAACGGATAGGAAGAGAATCGCAGAAATCAACTGTTGCAAAATACTTAGGCAATGAACTGTGTAGACAACCCCTCCCGCCCTATCTCTCCCTTCCTATGACTAGCTGGGAGAGATCACTTTTGTTTCGCTTAAGGGCAGGTACAGTGAAACTTTGGGGTATCGTCATAGTACCGATTTCAATCCGTGCCCCTGTGATGGTGTCAGTTCACAGGATGATTTGCACTTCCTATTCTTTTGTACATTTTTTCTTAGATATATTAAATGTTTTTTAACTCCCTATTTTAAGAAACATAGACCACTCTCACTTAATGAGTCGTATAGAATGTTGGTTTCCCTGATTCTGACGAACTAATTTTCTGCACCAGCACTTTTTTAAGACTGACTACACAAGTGTGCAAAATGATGGAAAAACCCTGAAATCAGAAATTAGTCTTACTGGAGCCGAACTGTATGGAATCTTAAATTATGAAATTTTTTAATTATAAATTCTTTGTATGTATGTATATCGTAATGATTTGTTGTTTTTAACTGCGGTACTTTTATGAATTTTATGAAATTCGAATAAAGGTCTTTTGAACTTGAACTTGAGTAATAAAAGTGGTTTGAGGCCTTTAACGTACATAGGTATAAAGTCCTAGAACAAGTGCGAAATATTACAGCTTAGGTTTGCCTAATATTGGAGAAAAATCCCATTGCATTACAGCGAGGGTTCACCTATGAAATATCTAAGTAATCCACCAGTACCAAACAGGATAAAGGACAGGCTGGCTCAGTAAAATTAGGCTCTTATTGTCTATCTGCAGTGCAAAAATGTAGCTACACCAAAGACAATCAAATCTTTTGTTTCAGCAAACAACAATATAAGCGCCACAAAGCACACTTTGATTCTAAGCTGCCTGCAAATGGGTAAAATCCATTTCTTCGTTGAACGCTCATATACCGAGCAAAAGAATAAAAGATGTTATAAGGTTTTATCTGTCTGTAAACAAACTGGGCATACGTTACTCAAATCGGAAATAGCTTTTCCTTTCATTTTGAACCAAAACAACTAACAGGGAGAGTATCATGGCAAAACTTAATGTAAGGCTGTCTGGAAGTTGGGACCATAATAGAATCAAGGGAATGATTGAACCTACTATAGTTTTTAGCATCAGTGAAATTAGAGGTGAATTTTCTTTCTAATTTCACACTTTCCGCCCCCAATTAACAACCCAAAAAGCATCCTTGATAAAAATCCCTAGATAGGGGTTTCTGATGCGCTGGACTTTTCCAGAGTTCATCAAGGCCTATTTGCGACAAGGTTTCCCTAATATTAAATAACCCCTTTATTTTCTTGTCCTTATCTAGATCTACTAATTCCTTAAAAACACTAGGCCCTATTCACAGAATGAACTTAAGACTCAATCCTAAACTTACTACTATTTTGGTATTCACAGAATGCACTTACTACTTTTGGCATTCACAGAATGAACCTACTACTTTTGGTATTCACAGAAGTTAGGATTTTGTCTTAAGTTAGTCTTAAAACAGACTTAAGACAAAATCCTAACTAAAGTCTGTCTTAAGTTTGTCTTAAGTCTGTCCTAAGTTTGTCTTAAGACAAACTTAAGACAAAATCCTAACTTCTGTGAATACCAAAAGTAGTAAGTTCATTCTGTGAATACCAAAAGTAGTAAGTGCATTCTGTGAATGCCAAAAGTAGTAAGTGAATTCTGTGAATACCAAAATAGTAGTAAGTTTAGGATTGAGTCTTAAGTTCATTCTGTGAATCGGGCCTGTTGTGCCGTATCCCAAAGCAAAAAGGGTGTTAGGCAAAGTCAGCAAAGATCTTACATTTCTTTGGGGTGGTTATCAACATAGTCAGCTGTTGCAGGGATTCTGCTCATACACAGAACTGTGCACAGAGACCCAGAACATCAGTGAATAGTCGTGGACCAAAAAACTCACCTCAGTACCTAGAACCCCTATCCGACAAGCATCAGTGTCACATTAGCTCTTATAGCAAAGGTACCAATGATTAGACTACCCAGAACATGCGACTAAGGTTACTCTCAGGAATGGTGGGAATCAAGAACACTCTTTCGTTAAATTCTCCTACCAGTCCACAACATGGTTGAAAAAGAGACACAATAAAGTTTAAAATATTTATTTTAACGAAGTGCTCCAAGATGCAGTATTTTTGTGAGCATAAGCAGGCATATGACTAAAAATAATACGTTCAGAATTGTTACAATTCCATAAAACACAAAAGGAGAAATCATATTATAATGATGGTGGGGACAGGTTCTATAGCACCTTGTATGCCACCAGCATCAGTGTCACATTAGCTCTTATAGCAAAGGTACCAATGATTAGACTACCCAGAACATGCGACTAAGGTTACTTTCAGGAATGGTGGGAATCAAGAACACTCTTTCGTTAAATTCTCCTACCAGTCCACAACATGGTTGAAAAAGAGACACAATAAAGTTTAAAATATTTATTTTAACAAAGTGCTCTAAGATGCAGTATTTTTGCGAGCATAAGCAGGCATATGACTAAAAATAATACGTTCAAAATTGTTACAATTCCATAAAACACAAAAGGAGAAATCATATTATGATGGTGGGGAGAGGTTCTATAGCACCTTGTATGCCACCATCCCCAGCTAGGAGCTAGGTTTTATAAAATATAGAAGGTCTCTTAGGCTTGAATGGGGAACCCCATACCTCCAAGATCAGCAGAAGTGAATCACATCAGGATCTGCAAAAGCTCTCTGTCTCTCTGGAAAGAGGTGTTCTTCAGAGTGTGTCAAATCATGTATGCAGTGTAATATTAAAGGTGCCAGGATTTCAACGAGCTGCAGCTGCATGCATGTTGTGTCTAGCGCATGAGCCGATCAGCCCAATAAACACCTAAAAATGCTGTGATAAACTTGGAGGCTTCGGCACTCACTTTGTAGACTAAGGTCGAGATGTAAGTCTAGGAACGTTGAAAACAAGCCATTCTCATGTGAAACAATTCAAGCAGCCTAACTTACAACAACAGTTACATATAGTGTTGTGTGGAAAAGACACAAAAATGTTAAAAAAAGCATATAAACTTCTAATAAGCCTCTGCTAACATAGCAATGTGCGTAAGTAAGGCCCTGCCTTCACTACGCAGCGTTGAGAATCCCCACAACTCAGTGCCGTATGAGGCGCAATCTACTGACGTGTCATGATAAACAGCTAGGGCTGTGTGTTGTTCGGCTTATACTTTACGAAGTAAAACTGTGCGACAGCATAAATGTCAGGATTGTGCCAGATTGATTCCATGCACACACTCAGGTTATGGTGGGCGAAGTCCTGCTAGCTCACAGTGAACTCCATAACCAGGCAAGGTAACAAATGGCTTGTACAACCTCCAAGCATGACAATCCTGATTCCCCCAAAAACTCATGGCAACAAATCTAGAACCGTTTTGCTGGGACTTTCATACATATCTAAAGAAATACAGAGAAAATTGGGATTCTTGAGTAAAACATATGTCCTGCAAAGATTAATAGAAGGAAACAAAATTAGCACTACAAGAATAGTAAAAAAGATGAACAATTCCACCCTTGTGCTAGAACAGCTTGCTGTGTATAATGTACTCCTAACTAGCGCTCTCTAAAAGAGTGTTGCCTAGGGTCTGTGATCCACCAAAAATCCCTGCCGGGTGATCTAACTCACCATTACCTGTGGGTAAGTGTTATCAGGCTGCTCCCTCCTTGTAGAGGTGGACAGTGTAGCAACCTTTCAGTGTCAGTCAAATGTACCTCTCCTCTAAACAA
This sequence comes from Lissotriton vulgaris, assembly GCF_964263255.1. Lineage (NCBI taxonomy): Eukaryota > Metazoa > Chordata > Amphibia > Caudata > Salamandridae > Lissotriton > Lissotriton vulgaris. The sequence continues at coordinate 220,666 of NW_028251365.1, read as the reverse complement.
GCCTCATAACTGGTAGTCTCTAATTGGAAGAGATAGGCACCTTTGTCTAGATAGGGACTCCTGCTTCTAGTCAGGGTAAGGGGAAAAACACTTTACAAAACTCCTGCTCACCTCTTGGTAGCTTGGCACAAACAGACAGCCTTATCCCAAGGCCATGTGTAAAGTATTTTTTACCAACACTCACAGTAACATAGTAAACACACCACGAATGGACACCACACCACTTCAGAAAAATAAAGTATCTTTATCTAAACCAAACAAGACCAAAACAACAAAAGTCCAACCTACAAGAATTCAAATATGACTTAAGACCAGTATTTCTAAAATAGCAGTTGTAGAACACAAATATCTCCAGCTGGAGCTATTACGAAGTAGTGTCAGCAATAAATTTGAAGTACTGCGGCTCCACGTTAACAGATGCAGGGTCTGGTGGTGACAATGTCAATGCCAGTTCTGGTGTAAGGAAGGCAGATAACAGGCGTTGGCGGGGTTTGGAGGGCATCAGGACTGCAGTGCAGGCCCGGTGTTACTGTGTGCACTTAACGAGTAGTGCCCCAGATCTCAGTGCAGATCGCATGTGGCATCGCTGACCATTTCAGAGATGATTTTCTAGCCTCTTTTAGGTTTCTTCCAGCTCCCAAAAGCAGGCATAACCTCCAGAGGCCCAAAACTGGGTAGGCACTTTATTGCAGATCAGAACTTCCATCAATGCACTTCAGGGGAGCTGGTGGTGAAGTCTTTGTGCCCTTGAGAATTCAGAACAGGAGGCCAGCACACACAAGTCCTTGGAGATTCTTCTTCAAGCAGGTTCACCAAAAATTTCTAGTCTTTGTCTTTTCCTTGGTAGAAGCAGCAACTGCAGGCCAACCTACACAGCAAAGGGGCAGCACTCCTCCTCACAGCTCTCTAGCTCTTCTTCTTGACAAAGGTTCCTCTTGAGTCCATAAGTGATCTAGTTCTCTGGTGTTTAAGGTCCAATACTTATTTCCCATTTTCTCTTTATTTTCTGTGTGGCAAAAGTCTCTGAGCCAAGTCCAAACCAGTTCCATCCTCCCTGGTGCAGCAGGACCACAGGGGGTGGAGACTGTATTGTGCAAAGGAGACAGGGCCCATTCAGGTATAAGGGAAACTCCTCCCACCACTCTAAATGAAGCCAAGGGGTCTTTCCAGTTCAGCTCTGAGTTACCCAACAAAGGAAGGGCACACCACAACCCCCCAGTTATTGTCTACAGTGAATGCACGTCCCCAGACCCTTTCACTCCAAAGCCAGATGGTCAACACACAAACAGGCAGAGGCACAAAGAATGGTAAACAAGAAAAATCCTAATTTCTAAAAGGGCCATTTTCAAACACACAATTTAAAAACCATCTTTACTAAAATATGTGTTATTAAAATTCTGAGTTCAGAGAGGCTAAACTCCATTTCTCCATCTCGTCCCAATGGGAGGCTATTCTTGTAAGATGTTACAACGTACTTCCCATGTTATCCTATGAGCCAGATAGCCTTTCAATAGTGAAAAACTAAATACAATGTATTTCACAATTAGTACATGTCACACACATCACTACATGTACTACCCTTCACATACACTGCACTCTGCCCATGGGAGTACCTTGGGCCTACCTGAGAGGTGTCCTACATGTTAGGAAAGGAAAGGTTAGGGCCTAGCAAGTGGGTGCATTTGCCAGGTATACATGGCCTTTCAAAACTGCACGCAGACACTGCAGTGGCGGGTCTGAGTTACATTTGCAGGGCTACGTAATGTGGGTGTCACAATCAGTACTTCAGGCCCACTAATAATATTTGCTTTACAGGCCCTTGCACACTCGGAGCACTTTACTAGAGACTAGCGTGTGAATCAAATATGCCAGTCATGGAGAACCGATCATAATCATAATTTATACAGGGAGCACTTACACTTTCACACTGATCAGCAGTGGGAAAGAGCCCATAGCATCTAACCCAGCAAAAACTAAATACAGCACAGCATCAAAAATACAGGAGTTAGAGGAAACTAAAACAACAGCAAAGGTGCACCACAGAAATTGTAACAGTTGTAATAATAATGATCAATCTTGAAGATGTTGGAGTTCTTCTTCAAATCCTTTATTTTCAAAACATTTAGTCAAACATAAACAGCCGACGCGTTTCGTCCCAAACTGGGACTTCTTCAGGGCTTTAAGTTAGTCGGACGTCGCGTGCCTGGGACAAGAAATAGAAGCGTGGTCCCGGGATCACCTTGCCAGCTACAATATATCCTATTATTTAGGTTCTTCCCGACGCTATTATTATATTATATAAATGCTAGCGGGCGACAGCAATGCAGGTTTCTTAAGAGTTCTTCCGAGGTTTGATGGAATGTGCCACCTTACTGTAAATACTGTCTCAGTCCATATGCTGAGTTAGATGTGTAAATGATGTTGGACTGGAGGTCCTGTGAGTCCTATGGAGGAGGGTGTGGGCACTGTATCACAGCAGGCCGTTATAGTCAAAAGCGGCCGGCGCCCATCCACAGCCCTCGTCCTGATCAACACCCGCAGCGACTAAATGTTTTGAAAATAAAGGATTTGAAGAAGAACTCCAACATCTTCAAGATTGATCATTATTATTACAACTGTTACAATTTCTGTGGTGCACCTTTGCTGTTGTTTGAATTCCAAAAAATTCCCTAGGGAAAAGGCACAGTGATGATGGGTGCCACTCAGTGTGCACACAGTCCCCTTGTTTGAACTTAAGGGTTAAAATATTTCATGGGGGAAAGATAGTCAGGTGCTTAGCCTAGAAAGGGTCCATCATCTTTGTAGTTTCTGACGTTAGAGGAAACTATATATATAATAAACAGTGCTCATTCTGCCATATCGAAGCCCGAGTCAGGCCACAATTGTTGATTCTAGTGTGATAGCTTCCTAGCAACTGGACAACAATAACCATGACATTTGTGCAGTAAACCTTATCCCTTGTACTCAATGTTCAAGGTGTCATGATAGAGTGCCTACAAAGTGTGAATGTATCAATGTAGTTGCAGAGCATGATATCCTGCACAGGAAAGCATGCAAATATATGTTATATATCATTGTGTTAAGGGGAGGATGCAACTTAACAATGTGAGCATGTAAAATGGGGGTGTTTCTAACTGGGCATATCCTGACCACTTAACATCCACTCCTTGGACATGAGATGATAAAAGTTATCTATTCAAGAAGGGGGAGGAAGGGCGAGGGGCGAATTCCACTCCACAGGGGTGGGAGGTCCAGCTACAGCAAAAGCCCTACAACGTCAGAACAAAAGGAGCTGCGCCGTTCCTCAAAGGGAGAAAGGTTTCAGTCACACTATGTAGGTGCCACTGGTCTTAATAAGATCCCAGTTGTGCATCCATTTAGTTGGATGTAATGCCCTCACACACCCTTGCAGGTGTCATGCTTCATCATCTGGGCTGCTCCTCGTTGGGTCCGCGTTGCAATACCCAACGGGCTCACCTCTAGGAGGGCCTCTTTATCTGAGATATTTTTCGAACAGCCGTTTGGTGAAGCGCGGGTGTGGGGCCAGAAGTGTGCTGACTTAGGGATGAGCTAAAATAAGACTGGGAGTACCTATAATAAAATCTTTTTATTCTAGGTGTCTCCTGTCTTAATTAAAATGTGTGGTAACTAGCACTTGCAGAATTCAATGTTCCTGTTTCAGTGCTGGTTAGTGTTTGTAGTGGTCAACATGTTTCTCGCATCTGTGTTAGTACACTAGCGATTCTTCAGGACCTTAAAAGCTATTTTAGATTATTCTACACTAGAGAACCTAGGTATGTGTCCAGTAGGTTGGTTTATGTATCACAAGAAGAAAAGTGCTAATTGTGTTCAACGGTCTGTGATGAGCTGGATCTTCCTATTCTGTAAAAGACCAAGGCATCAACAGTACCCGGCGGCTTTCACAATGGTTAAGGCTTCCATCAAGTTTTGGAATTTGCGCCTCGTGTGCTCGCCGATACGACCTATCCCAAGACGCTAGGTCCGGGAGGCGAGGGGTAGGTCGTATCGGCGAGCACACGAGGCGCAAATTCCAAAACACATACCTAGGACCTCTAGTGTAGACCAATCTAAAATAGCTTTTAAGGTACTCCCAGTCTTATTTTAACTCATCCCTAAGTCTACATACTTCTGGCCCCACACCTGCACTTCACCAAACTGCGTTTGGAAAAAGATCTCCGATAAAGAGCCCCTCCTAGAGGTGAGCCTGTTGGGTATTGCACCGCCGACCCAACGAGGAGCAGCCCAGATGATGAAGCATGACACCTGCAAGGGTATGTGAGGGCATTACATCCAACAAAATGGATGCCCACCTGGGATCTTATTAAGACCAGTGGCACCTACATAGTGTGACTAAAACTTTTCTCCCTTTGAGGAACGGCACGGCTCCTTTTGTTCTGACAATAAAAAGTTATTCCTAAACATTGCAATAAAATGCTAAAATGTAAGGGTCAATACATATAAAAAAGCTAAAATTGAAAAAAGCATCACTGCTATTTTTAAAACAAACAAAAAAGCATCACTGCTACTTTTAAAACAAACGGCATAGTAAAAGCCCTTTTAAAATGTTAAAAGCTTAATAAATGTATTAAAAATAAATTTGAAAGCAATTTTGCATCTAAAAACAAGGATGCATTAAATAAGTCCCTCAACTCAAAACTGCCAGACTGTTGTTGTGTTCTGAGAAGTGGATGAAACGTAGCTGTTCCCAGCAACTGCAGACTATATTCCCAGAGGCACCCCCTCAGCAGTCACCAAGGGAGGAACAGTCAGTGCAGAACATGCAGAAGCCAAGCCAAAAAATAGATCCCTTGGAGCAGAAGTATCCCATGAGGGTTTGCAAAATGTATTCATTAGCAATGGCAAACAAAAAAACCAACAGATCAGGAGAGCCATTAACGGGCTCACCAGTAGGTTGATTTCCTGAGACTGAACCAGCTGCAATCCTAAACATATGTCAGTTCACACTTGAAAGCGGAAAACAGTCTGCATGCAGTGTAGCCACAAAGGCCGAAAGAACAAGAATCAAAGTTGATTCAGTTCCTGAAGCAAGGGTGCACCAAAGCAGGATATCATGCATTTGCAACACAGGAGCACATGTGGAAGTGCAGGTTCCATTTGGTCTCTTGATGGGACATATATTGCGGAGCAGAAAGAAAAAAAGCACAGTCCCTACAATCAGGACCAGAGGAAGACCTCCAAAAATGCTTCCAGTCACGGACTGAAGGGATGATGGACTAGCTCCAAACCCAAAGAAGCTAATTCACTTGAAAACGTGTGCTACTCCCACAGTACTAGACATGTTAAAAATGAGGTGCACAACTTCTCTGAAATGTAATGGGAAATTAGCATGTAGTAGTGACTGCAACTCAGAAGAGGACCTTCCAATTTGAAGATCAAATGCCTCCTTTGCAGATGTTAAGGCCACATCCTTCTATAACAATACAGCTTTCAGTCTGCTTAAAGCATCAAATTTAACATTTGAAAGCTTAATCGAAGGCCAAAGCGTTGCCTTCCTAACTATGGGGGCAGGTGGAAACAGTACTTGTGTACAACAGGTCACGACCGCGAATGAAGAAACCATTGCCAGAAAGGCGAAGCCCAGATTGATGTCACAGCAAGCCATATCATTCAACATCACATAACACCCATTCAAGAGTTATCTAAAAGCCGGAGGTATCAAAGCAGCTGGGGAACCTTTCAGATAGCAGCACAAATTTGCGACCAACACATTACATAGCAGCTCTTGCGCAGCGTGGAGAGCGCGTTCTGCTTTTAATACCCTGTTTTGTATTTTTGTTCGTTTTTATTTTCTTTCACCCTGATTTTAATTGGCAGCATTTTCGGGGCTCTCCCCTTACCTGCACTATAATAGTGAGAGCACCGCCGCTTGAACGGGCCCGGTTCCGGGGTAGCTGAGGGTTTCTCTTGCTTCCCTAGCGGGCGCCATCTTGGGAAGGGCTTTGACGCTCTTCCAGCGCCATCTTGAGTGTACTGGAGGGACTACTTAAACCAGTCCTCCGAGCGCAGCGGGATCGCGCAGCGGGATCGCGCAGCGGGTCGGCCTCCGCTTTCCCGGAGTCTTGCCAGAGTCCTGCCCGTCTGCGCCCGTCAGCGCCTCAGCAGCGGACGGGGCTGGACGGTATGTGTCTTTTTTGCATCTGAACCTCTGTGCTGTTTCATAGATATGATTAGCTATACCTCGGCAGATTTACTTGCTTTACGCCCCCCGTGGCCAATGTCATCATATCTTCCCTGGCGGTCGGGCCTTAAGGAAAGGTTGCTCGATCTGCGGTTGGCGTTTTCCGATGTCTACTGGAACCGCGCTGGACAATATCCCAGCTCCTTTTCAATGCCTTCTTCTTAATACCAGATCCCTGAACTGTCATTCTCTTGATATCTGGAATCTATTACAGAATTCCAATATATCATGCTTATTTCTTACAGAGACCTGGCTAAGTGATTGCTCCGCACCTGATTTAGCCAACGCCATCCCTCCGGAATACAACATCTTCAGGAGGGATAGAATATCGGGCAGAGGAGGAGGAGTAGCACTTGTTGTAAATAAAAACATTCCCTGCTCAACCTTTCCGGTCGAGAACATTCAGGGATGTGAAGCCCTCGGTTTCACCCTTCATTTCTCTCCCCTCCAGGCCTGTACCGGGATTCTTCTGTATAGAACCCGGGACCTGCAGGGCTTTTCTTTGATGAACTACAAGTAGCGCTCTCAGTCCCCTGTCTTAGATCTGAGCACTGTGTTCTTCTTGGGGATCTTAATGTTCACATGGATAATATACTTGACCCCGATGCAATGAAACTTAGTGACATCACAGCCCCATTAGGATTGTCTCCGTTCCTGCAAGAACCGACACACAATAAAGGCCATACCATGGATCAGGTTTTTTCAACGAAATCTATTACTATAACCTCCATACAACCAGTACTGTGGTCTGATCATTTCTTGATTTCCTTTTCCGTGCCTGCCACCGCCCTTACTCGGATGAGAGAATCAATAGAGACCACGCGGACTTCGAGCCCTTTCCATCTACTTTCGGTGGATATGTTATCTGAGGCCCTTACCACCTTTCCATGTCCTCTTTTGGGAAATTTGGAAGAGAATCTTGCTCTCTTCCACAAATGGCTGATAACCAGATTTGAGACCTTAATCCCCCCCCCAAAAAAGCCTAAATCAGGTGAACGTAGAGCGTCGGCCCCATGGTTCACTCCCCAGTTAAAGATGCAACGGCAGGGATGTAAAAGGGCGAGCGATCACTAAAGCCTACCATCAGTCGATCTGGAATGAAAAAAAGGCTTATTTCGAGCGTCGAATTGATGAGGCAGAAAATGGTTGTAAAGAAATTTTTAAAGTTGTTCTGGACTTTACTTCTCCAGCCATCTGCACTCCATCTCATACTCATTCAGAAGTATGGATAAAACAGCCTGCAACTTTCTTCGTTAGTAAAATCACAACCATTCAAGCCTCTCTTTCCGACTCCAGCTCACAGTTGGTGTCGAGCCCTTCATCCCCCCCTTCATTTATGGAGGGTCAAGGCCCTTTTCTCTCAGAATTTCCCCATCTGTGTCTTGATACTTCTCTCGAGCTTCTGTCAAGTTTGAAACCAGGCTCTCCACTTGATCCGTGTCCGGCTAAACATCTGGGGAAGGTGGCACCTACCTTAAATGCCCTGCTGAACCCTCTTCTGAATTCCTCCCTGTCATCAGGCGTGGTTCCGCAGGCATGGAAGCATGCTTTGATCCTGCCACTGATCAAGAAGCCTACCTTGGACCCCCTTATCCATGCCAACTATAGGCCTATTTCCCTTCTCCCTGCTCTGGCGAAAGTGGCCGAGAGATTTGCACATCGGACGATTTCCAATTTCATCGAAGGAAACCATCTGTTGCACGCTACGCAATCTGGGTTCCGTGCAAATTATAGCACGGAGTCGGCCCTTCTCGAGGTCACGGATGCCATCAGGGAAGTACTCGACTCTGGGGGAAGAGCCATGTTGGTAATGCTTGATCTGTCGGCGGCTTTCGACACCGTTCCTCACGATCGCCTCCTTGTAAGACTCTGGGAGAGCGGCCTTCGGGGAACGGTGTGGAATTGGCTTAAATCATTCCTGGCTGACCGCCGGCAAACGATCTGGGCGCCCCCTTTCTCCGCTGATATGGCTCCGCTAGAGGTGGGGGTCCCGCAGGGTTCCATTCTCAACCCCATGCTGTTTAACATCTTTATGGCCCCTCGGGCGGTAGTCGCGGAGTCCTTTGGCGCCCAGATCGTATCCTATGCCGATGACACCCAGCTCCTATTCACTTGTGATAGGGGTGGGTCATTCGACGGCATACAGATCAGGGATTGCCTTGGTGCGGTCTTTGAGTCGTTCAGGTGTAATGGCTTAAAGTGCAATTCCGATAAGTCGGAGCTGCTCTTTTTTGGATGTGCCTGTGAACCAGACTAGAAAGCTTGGTGGCCACAAGATATGTTTCCACCTGACAATGTGTCTCTCAAGGCTAAAAACTTGGGAGTGATTGTGGACAGTGAACTGTCCTTTGGGCCACATATTTCGTGCCTTTCAGGTAAATGCTTCGGCATTTTACGCATGCTGAGGAAGTTTCTTCCTTTAGTGTCTTTCCACCATAGGAAGATAATTGTTCAGGCCTTGATTGGATCTCGACTGGACTATGCAAACGTTCTCTTTTTGGGTCCACCAAAATATCTTTTGACCCGCTTGCAAGTAGTCCAGAACTCGGCAGCCCGTGCTATCTACGGGCTCCCGAGAAGAGCAGGTGCCACTGTCCTACTGAACACCTTACACTGGTTACTGATCGCAAAGAGAATTCTTTTCAAAAGCCTGACTTTTGCCTTCAAAGCTTTACAAGGCACTGGCCCCAAGTACATAAGGAAACGTCTCTCCCGATATGTACCTAGCAGGTCTTTGAGATCATCTTGTTTATCCAAGATGACAGTTCAGGCTATCAGGCGTAAAAGGATGGGAGGTCGATCATTCCGCTACCTAGCTCCGAAGGCTTGGAATGAACTACCACTTTCCCTTAGACAGGCTCCCAGTCTCCTTGCTTTTAGAAAAGATCTTAAAACGTGGCTTTTTACCAAATAATTTTTTTTCTCTCTCTTATGTCTGCATTTTAGTTGTTATGTTGTTGTCTTACTTGCTGATATTCTTCGCCAAAGCGCCGGGCTGCTCCTTGGAGTAGCCGAGCGCTATAAAAGAAATAAATTAACATAACATAACATAACATACGCCAAAAAGCGAAACCTCCCTAGACATTAAGGAATGCCCTAAAGTACTCTCATCAGTCCCGCTAAGGAAAACTTCAGTCTTGTCATTCCTACAGTGATATATAGAACCTAAGATCCATGACTTATGCACATCACCTTCTCTAGTGCTTCATATCTGCCTGCTTGATGATGTTGTAAGCAGTATTTGAAATGAAACATCAACATTGGCAGTGAAATAAACACATGGATTATCCAATTTGCAGGAGGTCATTGAGCAACAAGAAATAGTAATTTCTCCAACTATATATGTAACATATTGTAAATTGCATCTTTTCTTGCCATGATGGTTTGCAGTTTTATCAAATGGTATGGAAAAACCAGGCTAGTGGCATTAAGGTGTCGCCAAGAAACATGACCAGCACCGAATATCTGGAGTTTCAGCTTAATAACATGATAGATCAAAGCTAGGACTGCCCATGTTCTAAAGAAGACATGTCACTTTGTTACCTAGCGAGTAAATCCTAGTGGACAAGGTGGCCATACTGTTATCTACTACTGCCGGAGCCCTTTCTAAATTAGCCCTGTCAATTTCATGCAGTCTCTCAGGACCCTCTTCTGGGAAAACTTTCACACTTTGTGTATATTGCATACAAGAAGTGATTTTGACGTAGTTTCAAAGGACCTATTAGATACCTTGTTTTTGTAGAGTTATATAGTCTCTGAGGCTTGTTGGAATAAATTCAAGCTATGGTTTTTTTTTTTAACTTGGGAGCTTCAGGTCATATTTGATGTTAAACCAATTCCCCGTTAGTTGAAGTCAAATACCCTTTTCAAACTGTTGTCACCCAGTTTAATGGATCAGCTTATTGATTTGTGGGTGTTAATAGACATAAATTAAGTTTTTGCTTGGGGTATCTACAAGGGTGAAACTGAGTACCTATGATGCAGGGGTAGCGTTTTTGGCTGTTGATGGGCAGGCAAACTCTCTTCCTTGACTTGGTTATGACTGGTGTCAAAAGCGGGTTAGGTCTTCCTTTTTGCAGCTTTTACCTGTTGTTGGTAGTTGATGAGTGCTGATTTGAAGGTGGCTTAGTTGGTGTGGTTCTGCTTGTGCGCGACCTTCTTTCTAGTTATTTGCACTGGTGTTTTAACATGCAGAGTTCCTGGGTGGACTAGTTGGCTTGTTGGGAGGGTCTGTGCATTTTGGCTGGTTTGATGGGAGTTACTCGGTCGGCGGCATTGGGGATTCAGTCATTGAAGTTTTGTACTGCCTGATCCAAGTTAGTGGTGTCTTTGGGCTGAGAAGTGCTCAGGGCATTGGTCCTTGTTGCTGAGTGACCTTGAACTAGCTGTTGAAGAGGTCACTGTGTCAACTGCGGGGCGGTCTGGTGATATAAAAGTGTAAGATGGAGTGGTCAGACCAGGTGAGCTATGAGGTGTGGCTGTATCTAATTCTGTTGCTGGATTCAGAGTATGTTCTTCTTTGTGCGTGGGATGTGTGACTAGTTGTTTGTACTTGTCATTAAAATTTAAGGACAACGTTGTTTCTAACTCATTCTTTCAGGATTATACTGAATCTCAATGCTTTATATCCTCATTACTATGGCAGAACAATTACATAACAATTAAGAACACATATTTTTCTTGGCAACATTGGAATGATAAAGGTATTACCTGGAGTAATCAGATTTGGGATGGTGTCTGTCTGTTACCTTTTTTGAAGCTTAAAGCCAAATACATTTTACCAGATGAATGTGTTATGGATTACAACAGACTCTGTAAATCATTCTCTACGCATATGTCCATTACCTTGCTCAATTATCAAAATGTAACTATTCTACCACATGATAATTTTCATGATTTCATTTGTAGATATACTGTTGCAAAAGCTGAAGTTTATCTGTAAATTTCTACATGAAACAACTTTAAACTATATAAAACAGTCGTGGAACATTAATGGGAAAGCACTATACAGTAAAGCTTTCACCAATGTACCTAACTAGCCATTTAGAAGAAATCATTCCATACTTCCAGCTCTACAGCCATCAAAGAATCACTACTTTTGAAACAATTTGCAATACATTATTGATCGCTACTACTCAGATTGTGAATTTTGACTATTATGCTTCCAATTTATGTTGGTCTTGTACAGAGGTACATGGAACCTTAATACACATTTAACTGTACTAACGTTTATCAATAATTAGAACATTACTAAATGTTTACTTATATTTAAGTTCATTAGCTTTAACTTATATTAAAATTGTTCTATTGCTCCTTTCGAGTCTGCATATTATCACATTGTTAAACGGATAGATATCTTCCTTGCTATAGCCTTTAGACAGATTACTGATGAAACTAAACATTCTTCCACTTTATAGATTTCTTCTTAGTGAAATTACTAATTACTAATCATATCTGTGACAACCATAGAACACTTTGTGCTCAAATTATTCAATCTAAATATAGGTCAGATGTACTATGCTTACCTTTACTACTTATTTTTCCAATATTGAATTCTTCTTTCTTTTATCTTTTCTATTGTTTACTATTTGGTATTTCTTCCTGTTTCAGCTTACATTATGTAATATTATGATTTGGGGCAATATAATACGTTATTATGACATGTATTTAATAAGTTATGTTCACAATGCTCTACCTATATTTTTATACTTGATTGTGTTATTTTTATTTAACCTAATAAAAATCTGAATAAACTGAAAAAAGTTTCTTAGGAAAATTGTGAACAAATTTCACATATAGCAAATAAAGAAAACTTCCTTAATCTTCTGCCTGTCGAAATTAAAATAAATATCACCCACACTGAATCCCATTTTTTTCAAACATCCCCCTCCCAAACCCTTGCCTCAGCCCTGTAGCAAGAATAAATAGCAGACTTACTCCAACTTAGCTTCATCCTCTTAATTTTCTGTTTGCTTGGAAAGAAACAAGGGGGGAACAGAAAATAAGATAAACAATAGTTATTTATAAATAAAACTGGTGGTATGGACTATGGTGGGTATTTTTTATCAGTATGGTAAGTAGATTCAGCCTTATGGGTTAGGTATGATGAATACATATCCACCATACCTAACTTATTAATAATCTAGTTCTATTTATGTTTAGTATAGCAGGTAAGTATTGCATGCACATAATTTGGATATGGTAGGTATGATATTCAGGTATTTTAAGTTAGGTATGGTAGATAATTAAAAAACACATTCTGGGCACAGCTTCAAACATCACATCTTCTTGCATCTACAGTTTTACAGAAGGACTACTTGCTCTAAAGATCCTCAAAATGCCATGGCATTGATAGCCCACAGACCATTGACACTACATGAAAGTTATTAGCTGAAGAGAGCTGAGATGGAGCCATTCTCTATCTATACTGCTTTATAGCTCTTTTTGCTGAAGCAAGACCTAAAAATGAATCAACAGAGAATAATTTACGCAAATTGAAAGCATCATTTTTGATCTAAAGAAACACACTTCTGTTTAAGATTGCATATGTAAGATAAGATACGATAAATATTTATAAATTGTGCTAAGCCATAAAGCATTATATCAATAAAAAAATGTTATTGTTCTAATCTGTAATAGCTAAGTCTGGAAGGTGAACTTCATCCGCTCGCGAGTTTGCAGATTTTTCTGCAATCTGCATTACATAGAGCTCGCATAGTTCAGAGGAGTGGAGTTTTTTTCCTCGCTCAGGCTCATCAAAATCAAGTTTGCGTATGCAATCGTTTTTCCCTTGTTCGCGATCGTCAAAATCAAGATGGCAAATCACAAGCATGGAAGATAAACCTCCAGGCAAGATTTTTTCAACGCAGGTGGTCGGATTTCTTATTGTGAGTGGTCCTGTATGCCTGCGACCACTCGCTTTGAGTAACTGCCCGTTTGCGTTGAGAAAGCTGACGCTCAAGTAAAAAATATACTTGAGTGGCAGAAAGGAAGCAGCTCTCCATTGTGATGTGCATAGTGCCATTTGCTATGATTGCTCAGTGCGGACAAACACCCGGCACTGAAAATCACTGCAAATGGCATTTATCAAATGCACTCCACCACTTGCGGGGCTCCGTGCAGCATGGCTGAGGTTTTTCTGCACTTTGCAGGGTTCTGCGTAGTCAATCTCCACGAACTTCACCCAGTCTTAGTAATAACACTGTACTGTTATGGACAAATGTTGTACCCATAGAGGACAACTGTGTTTTATCATGCCCTCAAACCATAAACTGTAATATAAGTTAATATGATGTTATTTTATGCAGATTGTAGAGCGAAATATCAAAAGGAGTGTATCCTGGCACTTAATCACCAGTTGCACAGTTTAACAATTAACATTGAACATGTTGGAAATTGAAAATCTGCAGTCTGCAAGAATACAGACTGAACATCCATAATAGTTCATTATACTTGTTACTTATGACTAATACTGTACATTTAAGCAATCTTCATGGGACTGCTGATTTCATAAATATTCTCAGCCAGACTTTATGAGCTCCAATTAACATGGCTACATACTGTGTTTCCTTACATTGTGATATATAGGGCCAGTAATGAAAGTGCAATATTCATTGGCTTATATTTCTCCTTCTATTTCAGTACCTGAAATGCGTCCTGTGTACCACCACTTACAACGACTCTGCTGTCATTTAAATTTCTATTGCTCTTCCAATTTAATGCACTTAACCAACAAATGAATGAAGAAAACAAGACCTCGGTTACAGAATTCATTCTCCTGGGTCTCTCAGAGGACCCAGAACTGCAAGACTCACTTTTCTGGTTCTTCTTAATAGTCTATATATTCACCTTAGTAGGAAATATCAGTATCATGATCCTGATCAGTGTGTCACCTCATCTTCACATTCCCATGTACATCCTGCTCTGTAACCTGTCCTTTGTAGACCTCTGTTACTCCTCTGTTGTGACCCCCAATATGCTGGTGAATTTTCTGGTAATGAAGAAAACAATTTCACATTCGGGATGTATAGCACAGATGTTTTTCTTTGTCACCATGGGGAGTTCTGAGGTTTTTCTTTTGGCCCTAATGGCGTATGATCGGTATGTGGCTATATGCAATCCATTACTTTATGCAGCAATTATGACAAAGGCAACGTGTATGTACCTTGTAGTTGGAGTTTACTTGGTAGCATCCATTAACTCTCTGATTCACACCCTTTGTACTGCTAGCTTGTCATTCTGCAGCTCAAATAGGGTCACCCACTACTTTTGTGATATTCCACCTCTGCTAAAGCTCTCCTGCTCTGACACCTCGCTTAATGTGGTAATGTTGGTCTTTGTTGCTGGCGGTCTCATAGTATGTTCTCTAGTCTTCATTATAATTTCTTATCTCTGCATTGCTTATGCTATTCTAAAAATTAATTCCTCAAAAGGCAGATGGAGGGCTTTTTCTACATGTTCCTCCCACTTCATCTGTGTCACCTTATTTTTTGGAACACTTGTATTTATGTATGTCAGACCCAGCTCAAAGTATTCCATGGAACAGGATCGTGTAGCCTCAGTGTTTTACACAATTATTATTCCAATGCTGAACCCACTGATCTACAGCCTGAGAAACACGGAAGTCAAGGAGGCCCTGAGAAAAGTACGGAAGAGAATTTCTTCTTGACAACATCTACTCTAATGGAAACGCACATGTTGTCTTCGCATGAAGGTTTCTGTTGATCTTCATAAATTAATACTGTGGAAGTAATATTGAGTTTTAATTTATGGATGTAGCTCCAAACACATGTTAAATTCTAAAGAGGGATTAAAATGTTTATCAGTTATGGACAGAAATGTGCATGTGTCTAAGTTGATGTGTCCTTATCTTAATGCAGTTCATTATGCTAAAAGTATTAGAACCTTTACTCTGTGAATGATGTTGCAAAAAATTACTGAATAGACCTCCTTATAGACATTATGGTAAATAGAAAATGCAGACATGTTGCTAAATAGCACAATTATATACCATCGGTATTGGAATTGATTCAAGGCAGTTTTGCGCTGTTATTATTCCTACAAGAAGTGTACTTAAAGAACTATGGGCCTTTTTTCTAGACCAATTCACATTCTAAGGATCTGAAAACTTGCCACTGACTGATTTATGAAACATGATTGTGTTTGCCTTGAGATCTATGTACTAAAATAGGTTGCATTGGAAATCATCAATTTGCAAGGGGATCACAAAATGACTTAAAGGGACAGGTGCTGTGGATTCAAAAAAATGTTTCACATTTGAGTATACAAAATGGGAGCCTGCACTGCATGCTACCCTCAAAGTTGCACGACATGATTCCCAAAGGGACACCATTTTCACAGGAAAAACTTCCTCCATGATCATTATTTTATCTCTGAAACTCAGTGTTAGTTACTGATCAATAGTTTACAATCATAATATTAGTCACAAATATTGGGTACACATTCCCACTTTCCCAGTCTAGGTTTCCAATTAGAGGTGAGCATCTATCATGCCCTCTCCAAATGATGATTTTAAAAATGCCTTTGTATAGACATTTATGGCTCATGAAAGGGCAGTAGTAGCCTTGGCTGTAGCATAATCAGGGACTTTGCTAAATCCATGGCTTGTGTTCAGCAACAGAGCTTTGCATGTGAGACCCTATATTATCTTCCTTTTGATTGAGAGGAAAGGTTTTGAGAGAGGAGGTCGGAGTGACAATCATGGGTGTACTGTATCATAACCCAAGAATATGTATGACTAGATGGACTTGCCTGTTCTGTATTTTTGTGACCAGCACAAGGTCTGAGAAGACCAAGCCCTATGCCCAACCTTAGTCGGAGTCAACATCCTCAGAGTATTGCCTTAAGCCATGGGCAGCAAGGTTTGACAATAGCAGGTCAGGTCCTGTGCCCAGCAATCTTTTGGCAGCTGTCATCCACTGCATACAGCCTATGACTGGACCTGTGCCCAACTCTCAGTATGCTGCTAACATCTGCTGCACACAATCTTTAGCTGTGCGGACAGCCAACAACCGCAGCACATTACCTTTAGCAATGAGCAGTAGAGGTTGGCCAAAGGATGTGGCTTCGCCTAAACCCTGCCTCCGGCTCTTAGTGGGCAGCCATCCCCTACTGTGCATGGACACTCTCAGTGCTCAGTGGGTGCTAGTCACAAGGTCACCCATCTTGCCATTTCCCTGCACACAAACCTCTGTGGGAGGCAAACTTCGGCTGTGCATGTGGTTGACCAAACTGGCCGGGTCTATGTTTTTTAACACGTTCTGCAAATCTTCTGTGATCTTGGGAATTCAAAGAAGATCCAGTTAGAAATCTAAAAAAATATAACCTCCTTATACCACACTGAAACACTTTCTAAATTGTAATTTCTATTAATAAATAAAAAGGACGTACACTAAGCCCAGGAAAGGCACTTGCTTTAGTAAAATTCTGTTTAGCCATTTTTTCTTTAACGAGGAATGGGAAATATCACTTGGGACCTTCTTTATTTTTAGGCACCCGCCTGACATATCTACATGAAATGTATTGTGCAGAAATGAGGTGTATTTTTTGGTGTGGTTGTGGGGCCTCACTTTGTAATATGCTTACCAACGCTCTTAGGACCAGTAGGTTTTGTTTGTCAAACTCTCGAGCTCCACCAAGGGTAGCTCTAACTCTGGGGAGCACGGCCTGCAAAAAGAAATACTTGTTACAGCTTTAAAAGAGCATCAAAACAAAAAAAACAATACTAATTTATTGGAACATACTGTATTTTTATGCATTTGTAACCAGTGCAACAAAAAAGATCTATCAGATGGTTCTGGAGATATAGACTTGACAAGGTACAGTAAATATTTACTTTTTAGTCAACCTGAACAATCATTGGGTCTTGGTCTCTGGTGTTGCATGGTGGCATTTAATGATGGTGTGAATACTCCAAGCTACCCACTTGCCCCAGCCAGTTTCTTCAACTTTTTTGTCCATGTGCTGAGCCACCTGACCCTTGGAGTCTCTTGTTTCAGCTGGTCCCCGGCGATAACTTCAAGTTGAGCAGGACACAGCTGCCACAGAGTCCCTTCTCCTTTACCAACCACCACGATCAGCAAGTGCAGTCCATGCCAGGGCAGACCTTCTTTGCTCTTTCTTTCAGTCCAGTCGGAATCTGGGTGCCAGAGGTTCCCTTTTTATACTCAGAAATTTGCCTCAGGGTAGATGAAGCATATAATCAATGGTCCACTCCTCTCCTGAAGACCACTTTCTAGGATGTGTGGCACCTGGCTATTCCAGGATTCACCACTTTGGCCCTCTGCTAACATTGCAGAACCTCTTTCTTGGCATCCAGAGCGCCCTAACCCAAACCAGTGACAGACTCGGCCCATGCAGGTAAGAGCAGTGGGGATGTGTGAGGGGGGATTTCAACAGAGGACAACGAAAAATGAATTATTTATTTTAATTTCCCCTCATCTTCATCTGTTGAATCCCCCACCAGCCCACCGTTCTTACCTGCATGAGCTGCCGCTGGCCAGGTGTGTGGCTACAAAGGGGACAACACTGCTGGGGTTTCAATTGCCAGAATGTCTGCCTAAATGATAGGGCAAACCCTCTCTCAAGTGCTTCCCATTTACCCTTCAACAGTGGCTACTTCTTTGAGGCTTGCCTTTTGGGCCAACACCTGTGTTGCTTCCTGCTAGGGGGAGGGAGCACTTCTCTCCTGTGAAGGTTTCTATTGTAAGTTTACCTAGGAGTAATAAACACATCTCACAGGAGGCCTAAGAGCTGTCTCAGAGACACATTCCCCAGTGCAACCCTCATGTGCAACCACTAAGTGCACAGTAGATTAAAGGTAAATCAGTGCATTAGACAACAATTTACATTAATTTTGACTTAAGAATCAAGTCTTTCCACAGTAGTACCAATAGATTCCAGTTTTTACTGTCAGAACATGTAGAATACATGTTCTGCCTGAAATATGTTGTACCCTGCCTTAGGTCTCGGCAGGCCTGCCAGATGGGTGACTTGTACATATGTCGCAGTGAGGTCTGACTACGCCATAGCCTTCAATGACAAAGTCAAAATAGCTGTTCAAAACTGACCTTCCATTCTGCAAAGGAAGATTGTGAGACTCGTTTTTCACACCCAGGGTGACACAAACAGCACTGCATCCCATGGAATGACCCTGTAATGTACATGTCTTGGGTACAATGAGCATCATAAACTAGGGAATTATTGGTAAGTCAGCTTATGCCAATTGGGTATAGCCTAATTAAGCGTACATATTTTAGGATCAGTACACTGGCATTGAGGTCTGTTTAGCAGGCCTCAAGGCCAGATTTATAAAAGTGTCACCCTACATAGTGCAGCATCCACAAATGCTGCGCTACATTGTGTGACCAGGAGATAGCAGGAGAACGCCATATCTTTATAGATATGCTGCTCTGTTACTCTCACCCTAGTGTTGGCACAGAATTTTGCTGTCGAGGGCCACACACACACCTTTGCCCCATAGGACAAGGGTGTTTGCATGAGTCTAGCATTGGTTTTGCACTCAAATGGTTCACTTCCAGTACAAAATATTATGACTATACAACTATTGAAACATTTCCTACTTTCTATGTGTGCTGTTCAGTGCAGCACACATGCAAAGTCGGAGAAGAAAGGAGAAATTGAAACATTTCTTCTTGTAATGCCTGCTTAAGTGCCATTATTTTTTATGCAAAATCCATGCCTACTATAGTTAATAGATAGGGCTTTGCTTAAAAATATTGGGCTGTTGCATGAAAATACCCATGTACCATAAATGTAATGCCCCATTGGCACTAGGTAATGCAAAGCAGTGCATTACTTGTAGGCTACTTTCCAGAGAAAAACAAGTTTTGCACTGGAAAGTAAATTACCAAAAAACGTTTTGTGCTGGTTTGCGTCACTTTTGTGATGCAAACACAGTGCAAAATGTTTGTAAATATGGCCCTTACAGGAAAAAACCAGCAGCATTCGTACAAAAAGTTGGGGGTGACCATATAAAAAGAGGCAATTACTTACACTCATCATGTGGGATCAAAAGTGGATGTCATTTTTAGGAGAAAACTTTGTGCAGCTCTGTTGAAGGCCATCAAATGTATTAAGAAAACAAAAAAATGCCAGGTAATGGAAAGTCAATAAATCAATCAATCAACTCAGATTTGTAGATTCCCTGCAAATTAAGGGATTGAATACAGAGTTAAGTAATCTTTTCTGGGAAATACTAGATTTAAACCACCAGCAAACATAAATAGGAAATTTTACCCCATAAGGCTCCTGTCGGCAGGAAAGAAAGAGATACAGAACCTCAAATGAGATGCAACAAGGCCAAATATACACAGTATTCAGAGAAAATAAAGCAAGACAAACACCTGAGTCAAGTAGAGTCTAGAGGACACAAATGGCTTGTTGAGTAAACAATGACCCAAAAACAAGCCAATAGTTTGAGTATGGTCAGCTGCACAGCTCCCCAAATTCAAACAGAATCCTATCAAACAAAAAGAGATCTAAAGCTGGTGAAACCTGGCGTTGTGAAATTTACAATATTTGTGAAGTCCATCCAAGGAGAACTTTCGAAACACATCTGACCATCCTTCAGAAAAGGCATGGATAACTGCCCCTCCATCTGCCTAAATAAGGGATATACAATTCCCAAAACAAGTGCCTTATGTTCGTCAAAATGGTGGGCAACTTGCATGAGATACATTTTGGATCTTGAAAACTTGCAGTAGCTTCAGAAAGAGAAAGTAAATGAATATAACTATAAAGAACAATTTAGTAAAAAGCCAAACCAGTGTGAAGATTTATTTGTACTGTTTATTCTGCTAAAAATATGTAAGTAGTTGTGGAGGGATATGATGGAGGGAATATCGTGTGCCAATGACGCATTGGAAGAATAACCCAAAAGAAAAAGTTACAGATGGCCATCCACCTTTGAAGAGGAGGCACAACCACAGATAAGCAAATGTGAGACAGTTTAGCGTCTGATTCCACAAGCAATCCAATACAGAGAAGTAAGTGCGGAATGAGTCCGTAAAGGCGTCTCACGGCACTATCCTTTCGGGTGCTGCAAACCAAAATAAAGCATGCTCACAGTGTTCCATTATGCCATTAGGTGTGGAGCTGCACATATAGGGAATATAACTCTATGGAATAGGGGCTTGATTTAGATCTTGCCAGAACTGGTCCCACAATGGCTTTTTTGACAGTTTCCCCACCCGCCTACTAGGCAATTTGTCTGCTCTATTTGATGCTATGCTGGCAGTCCGTCAGACAAAAGACTTTCAGAGTGCCACAGAGGCCGCCAGGTATGTTCAGTAGCAAAATCGGCTGTCAGAGGAAGGACTGAAGGTTTGTCTACCGGGCCAATCACAATGATGAGACTGTGGTGGTAAAACCTCCAAACCTAAGTTCGCAGTTTGAAACCAATACAAGGCAAAAACTCACATTGTCTCACTTTCACACTTCCTGTTCCACCATGGACCCGATTTTGCAAGCCCTTCCCTTGCTGCCTGCCGACAATCAAAAAGAACACCATTGTAGATGCAATCTGAGGTAAGCTCCAATTTTACCTGTTACCTTTGACTGGCCTGTGGGTACATTTACTCTGGGATTGATGGTGGTTGGCATGGTGCATGTATGTGTGGTGGTGGGTGTGGTATCGGTGGGTGTTGGGGGTTGCATGTGAGTATTGTGGTGGATGTGGCAAATGTATGTTTGGGTGTGTTCCTATCTATTTTCCTGCCTCTGTGTGTGCTTCCTGTGTGTGTTGGGGTGGGAGCATGCAAAAGAGCTTGAGACAGTGCTGGGAATATGAGAACGGGTTGGGGAAGGGGCAGAAGGTGGGGTACAAGGTTGGGATGTTTGGAAGGCTGCGGTCAATGAGGAGGCCAAACTATAATAAGACCGATGAAGGCCAGGCATACCACCACAAATGCCTTCCAGTTAAGACAGCATTTGTTGCATATGGCAGATAAGGCCCTGGATGGCATTCAGAAGTGTAGTTTAGCCTACAGTGATGCTGCAGAAGAGGTCAATAGCCTTCTCACTTGTGCAGCCGGGAGGGTAGGGGGTAAGGTGCATGAGGCAAAGGAGAACCTAGTCCCAGTCCTTTTAGGGGATGGGGTTGACTAATTGGGGGGGCAAGAGGTGGGATCCTTTCCAGCAAGTTAATAGACAAAGCACATCATCATTTGCATTGTGCAAAACATACATCTTCAAGAATTCTTCTTGTGCATTGGACATGGGTCATCTTAATGTTGATGGGAAAAATCTTGGCTGTAACAAAACTAAAAAATAGTCATGTAACATATGATTTAAGAGCATACCCCCTTGTTGCTTCTGTTGGGCTTTCAACTGCCCATCAAGCTTGGAATAGGCAACTACAAGAATCCAGGCCAATACAGGGGTTAGGGTGCAGTGCACATGCTGCCCACATTCGGAAGACTGCCCAAGCTAAAATTCGGCTGACTTTCTGCTCCAGTGTCATCTGGCCTTCTACCTCTACCGGCAATGGGCGCGGTACTGCTTGCAGACCCCCAGGGTCCACTCCTTCCTGATGATAGCCATCCAGATATCCCACTTCTGATGGGCGTTGACCTGTATGTAATGAAGAAAATGAAAGAAAATAAAATGGTCTTGTGACTTTATCTGTATTGATGTAACACAATTTTACTACATCTATCATAAGCATGACTCATATGTTACCATACATGTGCATTTTCACATGCTGACCAAAACAAATATATGAATGCACACTTTTGTAGTGACCTCCTGGTGACTACCTCATCCCTGGTCAACTCCTGCACTCACTAATCCAGGCCAAGGGGTTCATACATTTTCTGTGATATGAGCTACTTCAGATCAGTGCAAAACATTGGGAACTACTGAAGACTAAACAACTTGCACATTATTACCAGACATTCGGCCAGCTTCATTGACGTGTTGCTTAAAGTCCATAGAAGGAGATACTTAGTCATTGAGCACTATGAAATGGCTGCCATGTATGTCAGTGAGAGAGTGCTCTTTGCGAATATATGAATATGTGTACGTATGAATGGGATATAATTGTACTGCTGACAGAGTTGGTGTAGTAGGTAATTGTAGCACAGGATACACCTTTTGCCATATGTGGTACCGTTACGTGGATGACAGAAACATACAGTTGCAATTCCTTTTGAATTGGGGGAATTTAAAAGCGCAGAGAAATATTCTACCAAACATCATATATCCTGGAATATTTTTCTGCACTTTCAAATTCTCACATGTGAAAAGGGCTGCATATTACATAAATACTTATGGCACAGGGAATAGTGGCAACTGGAATTAAGGGGCCTGTACTTTGGAAATTTAACACTTTGAAAATTGAGTATAATGTAATGAATGTTAGCTTAGTAATTTAGATAACTCTCCAGTGCAATGGTCGCTAATTTAAAAGCATTCAGCAGCATATTTATATGAGAGATATACCTCTCTGATTCAGTTGTTTCCCCATCACTGAAAAAACCATGTTTCAGACACGTTATAGTTAGGAATTAGCATTTAAAAAATCTTAGAAGTTCACTGAAAAAAACATAGGTTTCAGGGGCAATATAGTTAGCTAGACATTTCACTTGTACAAGACCTTAGAAATGCCTCCGTTATAGTTAGTTCAGCTAACTATAACTCGAGCGCCTGACAATTCAATGCTGATGACGTTACATATTACTTCACTCATGACATTACTGATGATAAGGTTTTTTAAATGCTAATTCCTAATTATAATGTGTCTGAAACCTATGGTTTTTCAGTTAATTTCAAAGGTTTTTTAAATGCTAATTCCTAACTATAACGCCCCTGAAACCTATTTTCTTTCAGTGAATTTCAAAAGTTTTTTTAAATGATAATTTGTAAGTGTTATAATAGTTATATCTATTTTTTGGTACTGATTTTATTCAGTTTTTTAACTGTTTATTTTTAAATAATGTATTCATTAAATAACATTATATATTTTTATGAAAATTGCACTCAAAAATGTTTTAAAAAAAATTCAAACTGAAATATTGTTTACTATTTTATTTTATCTTTTTAATTTAATATATTTGAATTATTTTCATGGTTTTTTTTTGAGTCGCACACCCACAGCGTACCCATCACGATTCTAACTGCCATTTTAGAAAAGTCGTAAAGGATGTGCACTATTGGTATGTGACCTATCCGTGACTCCTCGTGCTGCGCATTTGTGACACGTCGAACAACAACCAAGCTCCTGAGACGGCTGCAACGCATCTAGAACGCCTCGGCACGACTGATCCTCGACAACCCTGACGCAGCCACATCACACCCCACCTGAGTTGCCTGCATTGGCTCCCCGTCAACAAGAGGATCACCTTCAAGCTCCTCATCCACGCACACAAAGCCCTACACAACACCAGGCCAGCATACCTCAACAACCGTCTCAGCTCCTACACCCCCACCCGCAGCCTCCGCTCTGTCAACCTCACCCTCGCCACAGTTCCACGCATCCGGAAAACCACTGGCGGCGGCAGATCCTTCTCCTACCTTGCCTCCAAGCTCTGGAACACCCTCCCCACTGACCTACGACAGACCCAGGACCTGCTGGCCTTCAGAAAACTTCTCAAGACCTGGCTCTTCGATCAGTAGCAGCCCGTCTTCACCCCAGTGCCATGAGACCCTCATGGGTATATAGCGCGCTTTACAAATATAATGATTGATTGATTGATTGATTGATTGATTGATTACGGTACGTGACACCTGCGTGGTGGCGGTTTCCACGTGACGTCATATACGTGCTGGTGGACGCTGGATGCATGACTTCCTCAAAAAAAAATATGTCTAAAATGATATATATGTATCTTTAATGTAAATATTAGGGCAAGACATTATCTAAAATACTTATAAAAATAATATATTTGTATTTAAAATAAACTTATATTACTTTTAAATGTACTTTCGCGAAGTCGCGTTGGGTGCGTTCTTGTTAGCGTTTCGTGCGCGGATCCCATGTGACCTGAAAAAAAATGAATTGATTGGTTCATAACATTTCCCATTGTAACTATTGAAGGACCCCACCCAATTCAATCATTCTTGTTGGAGCATCTTTGGAGAGACATCTCTGTGCTTTCAAGAACCCTTATTTCATCATTTTTTTTGGTGTTTTTAAAAAAAAATCAAGAACATGGCTTCAGGACAGCAGCAGCAGGAGGAGGAACATTCTTCAGAAGAAGAATTTTTACAGGAGGCTCCAGGTCCTGAAAGGCCAGAATCAGTAGTGTGGTAATTATTCACCTTTCCACCCGGGCAGAAGAAGGTGAATGCCACGAAGGTGACCTGCCGCATCTGCCAAAGAGTATTGTCAAGAGGTAGTAGTGAGAAGAAATACTCATGTGGAACTGCCTCAATGTATAAACATCTCAAGACCCTACATCCACTCAATATGGCTTGGGAGGAATGCAGGACAGCTGCAAGGAACCCTCCTAATGCAGTGGCAAGCACTTCCAGGACATCAACTGGCACACCTGCACCAGACGTTCGACCAGAGTTTGCCTTCCTCGAGCAGCACTGCGTGAAGTGCAAGAAACTCATATGTTTTGGAGAGCAGTCAGTGGAAGCAGTTTGTGCTGCGCAACGGAACCATCGTTGCTAATTTTTTGTTTGCTTTGTTTTATTAAATGAAAAATAATTCCAGAATTTTCCTGTTTTTTTGTAAAAAAACACCAAAAAAATACATTTTTTTCAGAACTACCTTATCTGGTTAAAAAAAGAACTATAATTGTATGGTAATGTGTGAAAGTGTGGTTGAATATATGTGTAGAGCGTGAATGACTGAAATAATTTATTAGTAGTGTATGGTGAATTTATAGGTGAAGATTTATGAGGAAGTACCGCAGGGTTACAGTGCAAGCTCTTTAGCTGCTTTGCGCTGTGGCACTTCTGAAGCACAGAGATGTGACATATGTACATAAATATGTTGCAACTCTATGCTTCCCTCTTCACTGCTGCACAAACTGCAGCCATGCAGTGACACAGGTACCCTTGCACCATGGTGAATGGAGGTTTGTGTCGTGGGGAGATTGAATTTGTACAGGAAGTTACACCTTCCTGCACAAAAACAATCAGTAAAGGCATTTTCCACTTTCAATGTATGCTGTGAAATGCAGCATGCATTGAAAGAGGAAAAATGAGGAGAAATGAAAACAATTCTCCTTGTTGTACCTCGCTACACCAACTCTAAGATGGTGCAGCATTCACACACATCTCCAGATTTACGATTTCTCATAAATCTGGAGATGTGCCACAGCAACAACTATGGAATGCCCTTATAATGCAAAGTGCTGTGTATGAAGTGGTCGTATTTACAAGAAGAAGAAAAGCTATGAAGGGTGACTTTTCCTCTCCTTGTAAATATGACGGAGTGTCTGGCGCCATCAGTACGTTACAAAAAGTGACGTACTGGTGGTGCAGGGTGCTTGTAAATCTGCCCCATAAGTGCTTAGGTACTAGCAGACTGATATGATAAGAACATAGTGCTGGTTAGGTGATTGAAGAATTGCAATGAGAGTGACAGGAGGTATCCTATGCTGCCTGGGTACTACTTCAGTATTTAATGAGTGGATCAATAGTATGTATCTACTTAGAGATTTGAAGGAATTATGCACATTATATTGTATGTATACTTGTGTTTGTGCCTAAGTCATTTTACAAGAATACCACCAGTAACTGGGTTGATGATAGTGCTGCAAACAGCGTGAATACTTCATTTATAAGTGCTTACTTATTGGTGGAGTGATGAGATAAGTAGATAAAGGTAGATAAGTGATTAAAGAAATGCATAGGATACACTGGATGATTCCTACACTATATAAGTACTAATTGGGTATGCAGAAGAGTGTATTGATTATATCTAGCTAGTTAGAGATCTGTTTCAATAGTGCACACAATATTACGGCTGTACTTGTGTTACTAGCTAGGCCATTCCATAAGTTCATAACTTGTAACTACAATAATTACAGTTTTACAAAGAGAGTGTATAGTGAATTTAAAAGTGCTTAGGTATTAGTGGAGTAATAGAATAAATAGATAGAGGTGGATGGGTGAATGGAAAAGTGCGTGGAATAAAGAGAAGGATTCCTAGTAAAAAAAAACACCCAAAATAAATAAATGGTTATGTATTGGCAAAGTCTGCCTACATACTGCACAGAATATTGTAGCTGTACTAGTTTTTCTGATTAGGCCATTCCTTTGGTACTTGACTAGTTAATAAAATAATTTAACTGTAGTAAAGAGAATACATGCTTCCAGTAAGCGCCACTGCGCTGCGTTGCAGAGAGGTGGTCTAGGCAGTGCCCCTTTTTACATCTCTCTGCAACACAGCTCTGTGGCGCTTACTGGACATACCTAGTGGGCTAGTTGGACCCTAGGGACCCTCAGGATTCAAGGGGACTTAATCTCTCAACATAAAAAGGTGATAGGGCGTGTTTGCACAGTGTTGAAGGGAGGGGATGGGGCCTGATGTGACATGTGCAAACAAACCTTGTGGCGCGTTTTAAGTTGGGGAATTAAGTCCCCTTTAATCCTGAAAGTCCCTGGGCCAACTAGCCCACCGTGTACCTCTAGAAAGCTCCACAGAGCTGCTTTGCAGAGAGGTGGTCCAAGGCCATGCCCCATTTTACACCTCTCTGCAATACAACTCTGTTGCACTTACTGCACATACCTGGTGGGTTAGTTGGCCCCCAGGGACCCTCAGGATTCAAGGGGACTTTTTCCCCCAACTTAAAACGCCAACAGGGCGTGTTTGCACACATGTCACCTCAGGCCCCCCTCCCATCACCAGTGTGCAAACGCACCCCATTGTGCGTTTTAATATGTAGTTTTAATCCCCCTGCCCTATTATGTACTAGGGGCTTACAGAGGAGGTCATGCTAATCAAATGGGTACCCCAAAGCATAGTGTTCCCTAGTGTATGTAGGTGTTTTCACTATATTCTAAGTGTCTTTTAGCATACCACTGGCTCTAGGCCGTATAGCTACTAACTGATAATTTAAAAGACTATATCAATGCTGTGTAGCTGATTACAGGTCTGCATACATAGAGCACAGAATATTAAAGCTGTACTAGTTATTCTGATTAGGCTATTCCTTAGATACTTGACTAGTAACTAGAATAATTTCAGAGCTGCAAAGACAGTATATGTTGAATTTGGAAGTGCTTAGGTACTGGTAAAGTAATATGATACTTTAATAGTGCTGGATGGGGATTGCGAAAACAACATGGCACAGACAGAGGGATTCCAACATTGCATATGTATTAACTGGGTATTTAGAAGAGTGTATTAATAATTTCAGTACCTCAAAGAGAGTGCAAGATAAATTTATAGGTGCTTAGGTTTTGGCAAATTGATAGGATACATACATAGTGCTGGATGGGTGAATGGGCAAGTGCATGGGACAGACAGAAGGTGTCCTAGACTGCATAGGTACTAACAGGGTATTTAGTACCTATGCGATTGGACAAGTGAGACGGCACCAGTGTTTGAGCAGCTCGACAATTTGTTCAGACGTTTCACAGAGGCTCGGTGTACCCGCCAGCCATTGCTGAATACTGGACTGCCTACCCATCCAGTTATCCCGCGGTATCCACTAGGAACGCTCACATTTCCCTACACCACTCCAGGTCTGTGCTCCGGTCAATACAACCCTAGCTTCCCTGGAGCTTCTCAGCGAGTCGGTTCCCGATTAGCACCGGCATTCGGGTCGGCTAGATACGCACCTGCCTCTACTCTTATCTCCGTACACGCAGTACATGCCCTAGCTGGGTTGGAATTATCACTACCGGCTCCATGACCAGCTTCCAGACCTCGCCCTCTCAGCCTTGAAGAGTCACAGGATCATTCCCACATGTGATGAAACACGTGTTGGCTTGTTTCTTGCTTAGCTTGGCTCATTAAATACATGTAAAATTACTCAGGTGGTGTAGATCTGAAATCCTGTTCTGTTCACCGTACCGTCCGGATGCGTAGTGTATAAAGAAATTCACCTGTACTTGGGTTAGTGGCTAACCAATCCTTAAGTAGATGACCAATAACTAGAATCATGTCAGTACTGCAAAGAGAGTGCAAGCTAAATGTATAAGTGCTTAGGTTTTGGCAAATTGATCGGATACATACATAGTGCTGGATAGACAGAAGGTTTCCTAGACTGCATAGGTACTAACTGATTATTTAAAATACTTTATCAATACTTTGTAGTTGATTAGAGGTCTGCATACATAGTGCACAGAATATTGTAGCTGTACTAGTTTTTCTGATTAGATTATTCCTTAGGTGCTTGACTAGCTACTAGAATAATTTCACTGTTGTAAAGAGAATACATGCTGAATTTATTATGCTTTGGTTTTGGGAGACTGATAGGATACATAGATAGTGGTGGATGGGTAATTGAAGAAATGCATGCGATAGACAGGAGTATTCCTAGATTGCATAGGTACTACTTTACTTAGTAATTGGTTAGAGGTTCATATACATAGTGCAGAGCTGAATGTAGTAGTGCATTGATAGTGTTTGCATTACTTAATCTTACCTTGACAGTAGTACATATCAAAAAATGCTTAACAATTTTTTACTTGTTTTTTACAATTTAAATTTCTGAAAATGTTGTACTTTACATTTAGAATCAGTGAAAGAGAAGAAAAAATAAAGTTATAATTGTATACTTTTTACAACACAACATAATTTGAACATTATATGAATTATTTTGTTTGCCTTTTTTGCTGTTCTCAGAATATATTGAATTCCTAACTATAACGCCCCTGAAACCTATTTTCTTTCAGTGAATTTCAAAAGTTTTTTTAAATGATAATTTGTAAGTGTTATAATAGTTATATCTATTTTTTGGTACTGATTTTATTCAGTTTTTTAACTGTTTATTTTTAAATAATGTATTCATTAAATAACATTATATATTTTTTATGAAAATTGCACTCAAAAAATGTTAAAAAAAAAATTCAAACTGAAATATTGTTTACTATTTTATTTTATCTTTTTAATTTAATATATTTGAATTATTTTCATGTTTTTTTTTTGAGTCGCACACCCACAGCGTACCCATCACGATTCTAACTGCCATTTTAGAAAAGTCGTAAAGGATCCTTGTACGTTAAGCTACGGCTTCATGTTTTTTCAGTTACGTCATTTACATTTAACATTACGTGATGTGCACTATTGGTATGTGACCGATCCGTGACTCCCCGTGCTGCGCATTTGTGACACGTCGAACAACAACCAAGCTCCTGAGACGCCTGCAACGCATCTAGAACGCCTCGGCACGACTGATCCTCGACAACCCTGACGCAGCCACATCACACCCCACCTGAGAGGCCTGCATTGGCTCCCCGTCAACAAGAGGATCACCTTCAAGCTCCTCATCCACGCACACAAAGCCCTACACAACACCAGGCCAGCATACCTCAATGACCGTCTCAGCTCCTACACCCCCACCCGCAGCCTCCGCTCTGTCAACCTCACCCTCGCCACAGTTCCACGCATCCGGAAAACCACTGGTGGCGGCAGATCCTTCTCCTACCTTGCCTCCAAGCTCTGGAACACCCTCCCCACTGACCTACGACAGACCCAGGACCTGCTGGCCTTCAGAAAACTTCTCAAGACCTGGCTCTTCGATCAGTAGCAGCCCGTCCTCACCCCAGTGCCATGAGACCCTCACGGGTATATAGCGCGCTTTACAAATATAATGATTGATTGATTGATTGATTGATTGATTGATTGATTGATTGATTACGGTACGTGACACCTGCGTGGTGGCGGTTTCCACGTGACGTCATATACGTGCTGGTGGACGCTGGATGCATGACTTCCCTGGCTAGAGAGTGGGGGCTCACGCTGGTCTCGTACGCCGACGACACCCAGCTGGTTGTCACCCTCTCGGAAAGCCCGTCCCCTGTGGCATCCAAGTTTAAAGAGGGTATGACTGCTGTGGCCCGCTGGATGACGGACAACTACCTCCAACTCAACGCCGGTAAAACCGAGGTGCTCCTCCTAGGCCGTAACACCAGCCTATGGAACGAGCACTGGTGGCCGTCATCCCTAGGTGCCACCCCACTCCCCAAAAACTGCGTCAAAAATCTGGGAGTCTGGGTGGATGCCAACCTTAGCTTCCAGACCCACACCAAAAAGGTGGCAGCCACCTGCATAGGCCTTCTAAGGAACCTCAGGCCCATACTCGGGCTCTTCGATTCTAAGGCCCGCCAGCTTATCGTCCAGGCCACCATTCTATCGCGCCTGGACTACGCTAACGTCCTCCTTTTGGGAGCCAACAAAGCGGAAACTGCTAGGTTCCAACGCATCCAAAATGCGGCAGCCAGAATGCTGATCGGCCTCCCACGCAGATGTTCAGCCAGAGCTACTATTCGTAAACTCCACTGGCTGCCTGTGGCCCGTCGAATTCAATTCAAGGCCTTAGTCACGATCTTCAAGATCGTTAAACTAGGAAATCCCCCGCTGCTTCGTAACCTTGCTCAACCTTACGTTCCTGGCCGCGATCTGCGTTCTGCCAACCAACTCCTCCTGACTATCCCTAGGACCCGGCTCTGCCGAACTGGAGGCCGTTCCTTCAGCGTCCTTGGCCCCAAATTATGGAACGATCTCCCCCTCAGCATTCGTTCCATTGATTCTCTCCCAGCATTCCGCAAAGCAATTAAGACTCATCTCTTCCCCGCTCCCTAGTCTCCCCTTTTCCCCCTCTCCCCTCATTCTGTGCATCTGTTCTTAGCGCCGGGACACCCCTTTGCCGGGGTAGCTGTTGCGCTTCACCAAATCCAGAAAGAAAAAGAAAGAAAGAAAAAAAAAAATGTCTAAATTGATATATATGTATCTTTAATGTAAATATTAGGGCAAGACATTATCTAAAATACTTATAAAAATAATATACTTGTATTTAAAATAAACTTTTTATTATTACTTTTAAATGTACTTTCGCGAAGTCGCGTTGGGTGCGTGCTTGTTAGCGTTTCGTGCGCGGATCCCATGTGACCTGAAAAAAAATAATTTGATTGGTTCATAACATTTCCCATTGTAACTATTGAAGGACCCCACCCAATTCAATCATTCTTGTTGGAGCATCTTTGGAGAGACATCTCTGTGCTTTCAAGAACCCTAATTTCATCATTTTTTTGGTGTTTTTAAAAAAAAATCAAGAACATGGCTTCAGGACAGCAGCAGCAGGAGGAGGAACATTCTTCAGAAGAAGAATTTTTACAGGAGGCTCCAGGTCCTGAAAGGCCAGAATCAGTAGTGTGGTAATTATTCACCTTTCCACCCGGGCAGAAGAAGGTGAATGCCACGAAGGTGACCTGCCGCATCTGCCAAAGAGTATTGTCAAGAGGTAGTAGTGAGAAGAAATACTCATGTGGAACTGCCTCAATGTATAAACATCTCAAGACCCTACATCCACTCAATATGGCTTGGGAGGAATGCAGGACAGCTGCAAGGAACCCTCCTAATGCAGTGGCAAGCACTTCCAGGACATCAACTGGCACACCTGCACCAGACGTTCGACCAGAGTTTGCCTTCCTCGAGCAGCACTGCGTGAAGTGCAAGAAACTCATATGTTTTGGAGAGCAGTCAGTGGAAGCAGTTTGTGGTGCGCAACGGAACCATCGTTGCTAATTTTTTGTTTGCTTTGTTTTATTAAATGAAAAATAATTCCTGAATTTTCCGTTTTTTTTGTAAAAACAATTATATGAATTATTTTGTTTGCCTTTTTTGCTGTTCTCAGAATATATTGAATTGCACTACAAACACTGATTTCAATGTTACTCATCACATAACAGCGGGCAAAAAAAAACATCAATAAGATTGTTTAAAAAAAAAAATCTGTGTCAAAAATATTTCAATATAGTCAACTATTTCTCAACATTCCATAAAAACAACATCCTCAATAACATACCATATATTACAAATCACACATATATAATATGCTTCTTTCTAAGAGAATTTTCTTACTTCAATTTGAAAGAACTGAAATAATAATTCAATGAACACTTCTTTATAATTTCCATATACTCTAAATGTTGTTCCTTAAACATATATGCTGTGAGAATGTCCAAGAAAAAGTCCTTAATTGAAATTAATACCTTTCCTCTAGGCCAAATGGTATTCCTGAAATCCTTTATACTGAAATTCTCCAATACTAGTAATCGGATTAATACATTTTAACATATCCCTAATAGGCCAAATTATGTTCCTAAAACTTTGCCTTGAAAAATATTAGGTAGGAATTGGGTAATTCGTTAGGCAAACAATGTCTAAAAACCAAATGAGCATTGTTACAATATGTCCATCCTTTATTGCATTTTCAATAGACAATGTAATGTCCAAATGTTGTAGGACCATCATGGAAAATAATTGCTACTGCTACAAAAGTTCTTACTGATATTGACAGTTGACTTGCTACAAAATGTTTAATTAAAGTTTCCAATTTTCTTCCATCAGCTGTACAATGTTGTAACATTAAAATTATATATTGTCCAAATCTTTGCATTAATAATGTTAATAACATTTCTGATTTGCATTGGCTACACTCCATGTTTTGATATGCTGCTTTAACTAGTTTGTTGAAAGACACTGTTTTACAGTCTGGTAATGTCAAATATATAAATCTTTCAGGGGCCGATTCACAGAACTAACTTAAGACAACATCCTAAACTTACTACTTTTGGTATTCACAGAAGTTAGGATTTTGTCTTAAGTTTGTCTTAAGACAAACTTAAGACAGACTTAAGACAAAATCCTAACTTAGGGCCTCATTAGGATGGCGGACGGACCTGCGTCCGTCTGCCACCCCCGAGGTGGAGGGACCGTTCGCAGTGGCAGCGGCAGTCCCTCCGCACGAATAAGGATGTGACCGCTACCCTGGCGGTCACATCCTGTATATTTAACATTGCAAGGTTAAATATGCATGCTTTCCATTTGCATGCACAAAATGGCAGGCACCATGCGGCGCCTGCCGCCTTGTACATGCAAATGCTGGGG
Source organism: Lissotriton vulgaris (assembly GCF_964263255.1). Classification (NCBI taxonomy): domain Eukaryota; kingdom Metazoa; phylum Chordata; class Amphibia; order Caudata; family Salamandridae; genus Lissotriton; species Lissotriton vulgaris. Next base: position 187,391 of record NW_028251365.1, on the reverse strand, counting down.
AGTAACATAGGTACCCCCCATGTGCACCCCCCCACCCCCGACACCCTGGGGGCCCAAAAGGGCCCCCCAGAAGCTATTTTCCACATGCTTTTCCATGGCGGTAAATCCGCCGCAGAAAAGCATGTTTTTACACACATTGTAATTTGGCTGGCGGTGTCTTGCAGACACCACCACCAAATTGCGGCCAACACCCCACGGATCCAGGGCGGACGGATCTGCCATCCACCGCTGATCCCACCGCCATCCTAATCTGGCGGTGGGTGTTTTGAAGGGCCGCAGCGGTGATTCCGCATCCTCCGGGCCGGCGGTGGCTTCCGCCGGCCCGGAGGATGTGGAATCACCGCAATCCTAATCGGCCCCTTAAGTCTGTCTTAAGTCTGCCTTAAGTTTGTCTTCAGACAAACTTAAGACAAAATCCTAACTTCTGTGAATACCAAAAGTAGTAAGTTTAGGATTTTATCTCAAGTTAGTTTTGTGAATCGGGCCCGAAGTGTCTATGTTAGTGCTGGATGTAAACATATAATTTTCACATTCATGTTCCCATTGATAGCGAAGGCCAAAAAGATTTTCCAATACTGCAAGCATATACATTAGAAATTCCTGAGCATCTTGTTCAATATTCTGCATACATTGTGTAGAATCAGAACATATATCCAAAAGATTACAAATATCAGAAACACTTTGTATTTTCCTTTTATCAGTTCTCAATTTTTCATAAATACAATGCACAAGGAACAAAATATTTTTTCACGATTCTCCATAACTTGCTGTTGCAAACTTTCAAGAAAAAAACAACATTGATCACTACATTAGCATAGCAGTTGATACCTGAACTATTTTCTAACTGATACCCGACAATCTCTTCAATAGTGTCCTTTTTCTTTTTGCTTGCAATCTCAACATTATCTTGATTTTTTTCCTTCTCTATAGCTTCACTATAGTTATTCTCATATCTTCTTTTTCGACCTACTACATGCTTTTCATATACAGGATATTCACCTAAATTGGGAGCATACACTCTTCTTAACCGATTATACTCTTTTACACAGTTTGCCTCTGCACTAATCTTTCCCTCATCAAAATCAATCAAATACAATCCAGATAAAGTTCTGACTCGGGACAAAGGAACATATGCCATACCCTCTTTAAAAACGGCATTTCCAATATTTACCAAAGCATTATCTACACTTAAACCTTGAGATTTATGAAGAGCCACTTTATATGCCAGAGAAAGGGGAAACTGTTTTCTACAAACATATAAATCTTTAACTAGCAAAAAACGAACTGAACAACGACCATTTTGTTTTACTTCTGCAATCTGATCAAATTTGATTTTCAAAAATTCAATTCCATCTCTATTTTGATAATTAACAAAATCAACAACTTTATCCATTGCTCCATTTACTAAACCTTTTTCCACATCCAAATTATGCCGTAAAAGTACCCGCCAGTTTACACATACATATTAATTCTTTTCTAAACCAGCAGTTTTATATATAGATTTTTCTAAAGAATCCAATTTTTGTTTTCAATTTTTCCGTCAAAATAATAGTAATTCCTTCATGCTCTGTTTTATCAAAGGCTTCCATTTTTATTATTTGTTCATTTTCTAGCTTCAAAAGTTCATCATTGAATATAGAACACTCGTGCAGTGTTGGCATTAAGCAGATTATAGATACATTTTCTGAAATGTTTTAATATATTTTTTCAGGAACTATATTTTCATTTAGAAACAAGTTTGTAAGTAGTCGACTTTGCAAAGCTTGTTCGCCATGTTCTGTCAGTACTCCAACTCTTATATCTCGAGAATGGTTCCATAACCAACATCATTTGTCGCATATTTTTAATGAGTTCTTTGTATTCAAAATATGATGAATATTAACGTTTCCAACACTTTCCAAAGACTTTTTGGTAACTTCATGTACAAGTGTTTTAAATACTGGTTGTCATCATCATCATAATATCTTTATTCGGTCATTTGTAAAAAAAGCCATCAAAGTACACAAGGAATAAAATATAAATATATCTAAAATTAAAAATAGTATTAAACCATTGCAATCTCAAATACAAATGACATCGTGAATCATTTTAAGAACATAAAAGCATGTACCAATAATCTAATCATGCTTGGGGAAGGGCCCAATCCAGTCCGGAGATTATGTTGAGGTCATGCTGTCGGGCTTCGTGTGCGAGCGGGCCATGTAAATGTTGAACATGGTCGGGCTGAGGGAGGATCCCTGGGGTATGCCGCAAATGATCTCGGAGGCTTTGGAACGGAATGGGGGGAGGCAGGCGCTCTGGGTTCTGTCGGAAAGGAAGGAGGTGGTCCAATCCAAAACCTTGTCTCGGATCCTTGCGGCGTGGAGGCATGCGCATAGTGAGCGGTGGCAGATGGTGTCGAAGGCGGCAGAGAGGTCTAGGAGGATGAGTGCTGCGGTCTCGCCGTTGTCCAGCAGGGTCCTGATGTTGTTGGTGGCGGCAATGAGGGCAGTCTCGGTGCTGTGGTTGCTGTGGAACCCTGACTGGGAAGGGTCCAGGATTCTGTTTTCTTCGAGGTATCTGGTTAGCTGTCTGTTGACGGTTTTCTCAATGGCCTTGGCCGGGAAAGGGAGCAGAGAGTTGGGCCAGAAGTTCTTGAGGTCTCTTGGGTCTGCCTTAGGTTTTTTGAGTAAGGCGTTGATCTTTGCGTGTTTCCAGATCTCTGGGAAGGTTGCGGTCTCGAGGGAGAGATTGATGATGTTGTGCAGGTGGGGTGCGATGGAGCTGCTTGCTCTGTTGAAGACATGGTGCAGGAATGGGCCTGACAGAGAGCCGGAGTGGATTGTGCGCATGGTCTTGATTGTGTCATTGATGCTCACGCTGGCCCAGGCTAGCAGGGGGTCCTGGTCGATGGTGTGCCAAGGGTCTGTTGTGTTGCTGTTTTTTGGGGCTGTCTGGGTGTTGAAGCTGTAATGGATGTCTGCTATCCTGCAGTGGAAGAAGGTGGTGAGGGAGTCGCACAGGGATTGCGACTGCGGGATGTCGTTGGTGTTGGAGCTTTGGTTGGAGAGTTCCTTCACGATGTTGAAGAGCTCCTTGCTATTGTGTGCGTTGTTTTCAAGGCAGTCTTTGAAGGAGGTCCTCTTGGCCACCCTGATGAGGTGGTGGTGGTTGCGGATGGCGTCCTTGTTTGCTGCTTGGTTGTCCGTAGTTTGTTCACTGTGCCATTTCTTCTCTAGTTTCCAGCAGGCTTGCTTGGAGTCTAGGAGTTCTAGGGTGAACCAGCTGGCCCTCTTGCTGGTGTCTCTGTGGGGGGGTATCTTCAGCGGGGCAAGGGTTTTGGCACAGTCCTCCATCCAGCGTCTGAGGCTGTGGGCAGCGTCGTCAGTGTTGGAGGGTTCAGTGGGTGGGCTGAGAGCTAGGTGTGCGTGTAGTTGGTCTTCGCTGATTTTGCTCCTGCGGCGGCAGGGGATCTGTTGGGTGTGGTGGTGTGTGGTGGGTTTCTGGAAGGCCAAGTGGACGCAGCGGTGGTTGGTCCAGAGGAGTTCGGTGATGTGGCTGATGGAGACGTGCAGGCTTGAGGAGAAGACGGGGTCGAGAGTGTTGCCGGTGGAGTGGGTGGGGGTTGTGACGAGTTGCTTCAGTCCGAGGTTGGTGAGGTTGTGGAGTTGTTGTTGTTGTTGTTCTCAAGGTGAAAGCTCAGGTCCCCAAGGTGGATGTAGCCGGTGGAGGTCAAGGCATGAGTGCTGATCGAGTCGGCGATGGAGTCGCTGAACTGGGGGCGGGGTCCGGGAAGTCAGTAGATGAGGGTGCCTCTGAGGGTGGAGTTATAGTCTGTGGATCTGGAAATGCATGTGTTTGGCGGTGCTGAGCGCGTTGTCGGTGCTAGTCGAGACGCTGATGCTGTTCTTGTGGACAATGGCGATTCCTCCTCTGACTCCGTTGGTGCGGTCTCTGCGGGTGATCTTGTAGCCATCTGGGATGGCTATGACGATGTTGGGTCTCTCTCAGGAAGGCGACATTCAGGGATGTTGTGTCGAGCAGGTCCCAGGGCTCGACAGCATGCTTGCGTGCGGAGTGGGTGTTCAGTAGTATGCATTGGAGGTGTTTGGGGTCTTTCTTGGCGGGTGGTTCATCAGCCCGGAGGCTAGTGTAGCTGCAGTTCCAGCAGGTGAAGAGGCCGTGTGTGTGTTTCAGGGCGGCCTTGAAGCAGGTGTGGCTCCATCCGGAGTTGAGAGCATGCAGAGTGCTGGCGCCGTAGTGGCGGCAGTCATTGTGGCGGGTGTGAGGGGGCGCTGGGCGGGGTCCAGGTGCAGACAGGCGCAGAAGGGCTTGCCTTAGGCAAGCAGCGGCCAGCCTATATGGGTAGGTGGGAGGGAGGAGCAGCTGGGAGGCGGTAGGCGGGGGTAACGAATGGGCAGTGGGCAGTCAGGAGGGTGGGCCACAGGGTACGCAGTGGCGAGGGCAGTGAGGGACAACAAAGGTAACAGAAGGAAAAAGGGGCACAAAAAGAGGGGAAAACGAGTAGCACAGAGTGGAGAGGGGCACAAAAAAATTATTGGAACAGAGGGTAGAAGGGCACAAAAAACGAGTGGAACAGAAGGCAGAAGGACACAAAAAACGAGGGAAAAACAAGTGGCACAGAGGGCAGAAGGGCACAAAAAAACGAGTGGAACAAAGAGCAGAAGGGCACAAAAAAATGCGTGGAACAGAAGGCAGAACGGCACAAAAAAAGAGGGAAAAACGAGTGGAACAGAAAGCAGAAGGGGCACAAAAACATGGGGAAAACGAGTGGCACAGAGGGCAGAAGGGCACAAAAAAACGAGTGGAACAGAGGGCAGACGGGCACAAAAAACGAGTGGAACAGAAGGCAAAAGGGCACAAAAAACTAGGAAAAAAAATAAGTGCACAGAGGGCAGAAGGGCACAAAAAACGAGTGGAACAGAGGGCAGAAGCGCACAAAAAACGAGTGGACAGAAGGCAAAAGGGGCACAAAAATGAGGGAAAAATGAGTAGCATAAAGGGGAGAGGGGCACAAAAAACTGAGTGGAACAGAAAAAAAGAGAGGGGTCAGGGGTGAGGAGAGGGGGTAGTAGTCTTGAGGACACAGAGTCCGAGGGAAAAACGAGTGGCAGAGAGGGCAGAAGGGCACAAAAAAACGAGTGGAACAGAGGGCAGAAGGGCACAAAAAACAAGTGGAACAGAAGGCAGAAGGGGCACAAAAACAAGGGGAAAACGAGTGGCACAGAGGGCAGAAGGCCACAAAAAAAATAAACAAGTGGAACAGAGGGCAGAAGGGCACAAAAAAGAGTGGAACAGAAGGCAGAAGGGCACAAAAACGAGGGAAAAACGAGTGGCACAGAGGGCAGAAGGACTCAAAAAAACGAGTGGAACAGAGGGCAGAAGGGCACAAAAAACAAGCGGAACAGAAGGCAAAAGAGGGACAAAAACTAGGGAAAAACTAGTGGCACAAAAGGCAGACGGGCACAAAAAATGAGTGGATTAGAAGGCAAAGGCTTCAACTCTGTGTCCTCAAGACTACTACCCCCTCTCCTCGCCCCTGACCCCGCTCTTGTCACTCCTCCGCAAAAGTGGAGCTCTGCTCATGAAAGATACTTTGCTCCAAGACTTTCCAAGACCTCAGTGCTTCATGGTTAAGCTATGAATTGCAACTCTCCATTCATGACCTATACTATTGATGTATTGTGTGTTTTTCTGCAACGCAACTGGTGTAAAGCGCTCCAATACCATTGCTATATATTGCAATATACCAGGCCATTGCTATATAAAACTTATTCAATAAAAATAAATAGATAAAAGTAAGACTTGCTTTGGCAATGTGACCATTGGAAGGAAATCAAACTCACTCAGATTGAATGCAGAGATGACAGAAGTTCTGGCCTTCCGCACTTCTTCCCTGTGGACCTCAGAGTGGCAGCCAGAAACTCTTGGCCCCCTTCTCTTTCCTGCTTTTAGGCATGAAATTGGGGTGTTATGTTTGATACAAAGTTATTGTTTGGGGCACATACAATCAATTAACATCTACCTGTTTTCTTTTATTGAACATCATGAAGAAAGTTTAGTGTATTCTGACAAACTCTTCTTGTAAACCTTTGGACTATGCATCGAGTACATCCAGACTAGGGTATTCATAATTATCATTAGCTCTTTATTTCGGTTAGCATCAGCAATCATAAAAATACAGTAAAAACATCAATAAATTCATAACCATAGCATAAACATCAACACAATTTAAATATCATACATAAGCAAAATACACCCCTACTAAAAATCTAGATGAATACCAACATACTGTAATATATCTAAAAATTGCTGATATAAAAGTGCTGGACTTGCTAGCTGAAAATTCAAAGGCACGAGTAATGGACAGATATTTATTTAGCAGTGTCTAGTGAAGAGGATGCATCACAGGTACAAGAGGAGTGGTCGGATGGCTTGTGCCATCCCGCTAGTAATTGAGGAAACATATTCAGACAAAAATATATTAAAAACCTTGTGTGCATAACCGGCGTATCCAGTGTTCAATTTCTTCAATAGATTTCACCATAAGATAATGTGTATAGCAATGTTTATGCTGTGAGCCTAAGGTTCAATTTTCCTGAGTATGTACCTTAAATGCTCTCTTCACCCATGCTATATCTGATTTAGAAATGAGCTTAGGAGAATTAAAAAGATGTGGTTTACCCAAATTTGCCAGTGTTGTTTTTATGTAACATAACCAATGTACGCACAGGCTATGTTCCATATTCAAACAAGCTCTCAGAATTAATCTGTTCAATTCTAATTCGTTTTTGATCGTTATCAAAAGCCATAACAATAGGGTGCAAATAATGTAATCAGCAACAAAGCCTGTACCTATCATATCATATACTATTTCTGCAAGTACATTCTGTGGACTTTGTAACAGATTTCTAAAAATCTGCTATGTAAAGTGATAGAAGACTTATAGCCCCAAATCTCTGCTCTGAAGGATACAGTTGGAACACACTTTGCATTATATTATAAAGGTGTAATACAGACTTTATATGGATGTAGCCTAGTCATCTAGAGAAGGTATCAATACTGAAATATATTAAAAGATAGGATGTGTGCTTTCAGTAAGGGATCCCAGAACAATTTTTTTCCCAGCAAAATGCCTATGAATTTAGCGACCTTTCCTATAATATGATACCTTATTGCTTAGGCTATAGCTTTAGTATTTCTAGATCTCATTATCATAGTGTATGATTTAAAATAATACATTGTAGGCCCAGATTTTCCATAAAATCGTAAAATCAGCATTATAAAAGTTGTTGACCACTAGCTGTGCGAGAGATAAGAACAGAATCATCCACGTACAGCATGGCGGGGACCATTCTGCGTCCTACCATCGGCACATCTTTACAATGTTCCCTTAAAAACTCATCTAATTGATTAATATATAAAATAAAAAGCATAGGCGCTAACATACATCCCTGCCTACCCCCTTCACTAACTTAAGGTGCACAGTGCATTCCGCCAGTGGGCCTTATCTTGCTGAGGTTTCAAGCCCTGTGTGCAAATCATGCAAGAACACAGGGCCCGATTCCCAGAACTAACTTAAGACAAAATCCTAAACTTACTACTTTTGGTATTCACAGAAGTTAGGATTTTGTCTTAAGTTTGTCTTAAGACAGACTTAAGACAGACTTAAGACAAAATCCTAACTTAAGTCTGTCTTAAGTTTGTCTTCATCTTTAGGTTTGTAGAAATAGCCCAATGGCAATTAAACACAATTACTGGATTCCACCTCAGTGCTCAAATTCCGAAATAAGAAGCTTTTGGACAGATGTTGGGAGTTATAATTAACTATAATATAGTCTCCTTGATTTCAGCATCTCCGGGTACCAATCCACCCCACCCGCCTTAACATCAAGATGTTAATGGCCAATCTAGGCGAAAAACATCTATACCGGCCCAACCAGTTCCCAGTCTTTTTGAATAAATGTTCATATAACTAATTTTTTACCCCTCCCTATGCCGGGGACACCAGCAAGGAAGATCACATATGGGCAATACTCTGGGGGCAATCCTATAAATGGTTGTACTTCCACTTGGGGTTCTTCCCTATCTCCATTATCTTCGCTTCCTTGGCCCTCAGGTGCCATGGGGTGATTCTTCAGATCGAGTTTTCTTCTTGGATGCCAAGGTGCTCCTCTGGATACATGGATGTAGAGGAGTGTTTGGGCGAGTCCCGCCTATTTTGAGGGATACAGGCAAGATATTTGTCATATTGGCTGGGGGATGGGGTGGCAGGATCTACTGAGAATAATTCTCAAGCATATCTAGTGGAGCTTTGGTACCTGCCTTCCTGCTATCTGCCTTATCTCACAGAGAACATACTTGATCCCGGTTGCCCTCCAACTTAATATCCAGTATAGCATTATTTAAAGCATCCAATTTGATGAATGTTGGTAGTAATTCAGCCCATAGAAGTGATGTGATTTTAGCAAGGACCTCCCCCTCCAGTGACCACGTGCCCTTCAAGTTCTGCCCGCCTTGTCCCCCTGTTTGTTCCGGGAGTAACTGGGAATGATTGTCCTCTATTGAGACTGCAACAACTTCAGGGGGTTTTACAGGTGAGGAACTTTGAGCAACATTTTTATTGCCCCTAGATTTAGGTATTTGCTTCAATCGCTTAGCCTGCCTGCAACAGGGTGGGCTATCAGGAGAACCTTCTCTTAGTGGCATCGATATAGCACTTGTTCCTTTTGCCACTGTAGCCAAAGATAATTACTCTTGATTAATTGGGGAGGGAGCTATAGAACAATGGTGAAACCCTGAAACCAGTAGGATCGCCAACCACAGTAGCAGTAAGGGACAGCCTTCTCTCCATGTGATCAATCTCATTATTAATTGCCGTCATAGCTTGTTGTAGCATCTTGTCCAAAGAGGTAGGCATAGATGGTATTTGAACAGTGTTCAGCGACTCTCCCAATTTCCTCTTACCCAACTTGGTGCATCTTAAGTTGTAGAATTGATGAGCCTCCTTCATATAAAATTGACCAGAAGGCAGGACCAAAGGGGCAGCCCGGCATGGCCTCTTTTGGGCTCTGACAAGCGCAGATGGGCCTGCCTCCAGCGCCACCCAGAATTCTGGTTGACGAGTCGCACCCCAGCCAGCCGCCACAGGAGCAGGTAAGTTCAGAGAAGGGCTCTGACAGCCCAATTTTCAAAGCCCAGTATCTGATCAAAATGGAACCTGGAGCTCTAATCCCCAACCGCACCTCGCCACTCCAATGCGGCACTCCTGTCGGGACCAGGCATCTATCCAAGATCCTGGTTTAGCGAAGGCTCCAGCTCTGTGTCTCCCCAGTTAGGCCATGAGCGTCACCAGGGCTTTTGTACCAGCAACCCATGTGAGAAACTACACATTAAACCTGTTGCTTGCTCAGGGTCCCTCAGTAAGTCCATACTAAGTTCCTGTAAGCAAGGCTTCTCAATGTACTCCTGGGTGTTTCAGTCCCTAGGTGATTTCACCTAGGGGTTGGGGCTGGGCTGGGAATTTCAAAAGCATAAAAAACTAACAGTTTTTTAATGCTTTTAAAATTGCCTTCTAAATTGCACTGTATTGAATTTGAGTGTTCATACTTAGAAACTCACCACGCTAGCTGCTCCACTTGCCTTGAATTTTGGCCCTGCTCACTTCCTGATGTCACGCCCACTCCTGGCACTAATCCCTGAGTAAGGGGAGGAGCTAAGGTTGACAATGGCAATTAAAATGCTGGTAGCAGCGCAGGAGCGCAGCGGACGCGTGCAGTGGGCGTGCCGCAGCCAAAGGCTCGCTTAAGGCAAGCCTGTCTACATCCGTCCACGGCTGTACACGCTAGGGCCCAGTTATTCATCAGCTGAATTGAAACTGCTCCACTTGGAGAAATTTGTACTTAATACTCACATGGGTACTGGCCTGGCCAAGATGGGATCATGGAAATTAGAACCTCCTTCACTGCACTCTCACAACCTGGCCACTCCGCAGGTCGCACCCAAATTCAGAACAGAAACAAAATTCAGGTGTAATCTGTCAATTACCTTAATACCCGCTTCATGGTAAAACACAAATTGGACATACACTTATTGCTGGTCTCCGAGCAACCGGACATACTTCTGTCAACAGAAACCTGGGTATCACAGGATTCTTCCCCTGACATACTAGCTGCACTACCTAGTGACTACTATATCTTTCAAGCCAACCACCCTCAGGGGAAGATGGGGGGAAGAGGAGCAGCAATAATACTCCACAATTTGAAATTCACTGCACAAACTCCTCTTGATCTCCGGTCAGTAGACAATATTGTGATCAAATTAGAATTGGACGCTGCCCCCATGATTTGTGTTTTACTCTATAGGCCCAGCAGAATATGCCACTGTAACCACAATCTCTAGGTGAACAGGTAGCCCACCTAATAACAAATGACACAAACATTTTATTCCTCAGTGATTTTAATTATTGGGCCAATGACATATTGGGCGGTCTTCACTCTGCTGAATTTACTGACCTACTCACAGGGCTAAATCTTAATCAACAGGTGACTGACGCTACACATATTAAAGGGCACACACTCAAACAGGTATGGACAGCCCACCTTACAATGTCTAACCCGGTGGTTCTCCCCTGCCCATGGTCTGACCATCATCTCATGAAATGTATTATCAAAAATCTCACTAATGCCGAAACTCCGCTTTTGGTGATAGGGTAGCGAGGAGCTGGAACAATACCAATAAAAGTCAATTCGTCGAGACATTGACCTACACAGTCCCGCCTGCCCAATCCTCTATTAATCAGAGCGAGGAAAAACTATCAGCTTGGTTACTAGCAGCCACTTACAAACATGCACCCCTAAGGAAAATACATCGAGCTCGACGTCACGAGGCACAGAGACGGTTTTCCTCGGACTTAAAACTAGCCCTTTGACAATCCGAAAGGAGGTGGAGAAGTAAATACTTACCTGAGGATAAAAGCATCTATTTAGCAGCATTAAAAAACTGCGAAAAAACTATTCGGGCCACAAAAGCTGCATAGTTCTCCTCCAAAATTGTGACCTCCACAAACCGGTCCAAAGAAATCTTTTCAATAGTTAATGAGCTATCCAATCCAGACAGGGTGACTTCAAAAACCATGCCTTCACAAAGCCTATGTGACCTTCTGAGTAACTTTTTCATTAACAAAATAGAGGCCATTAAGGCTAGTATGTTCCATTCCAGCATAACTGACCGCGCTAACGAATTCATGCTCTATCGTACAGATCCCAGGAATAAGTTGCGAAGTATTTCCGGACCTGTTGAGCAAAGTAAAATCAGGTTCACCCAGGGATTGTTGCCCCCCTAGATACTAAGGGAAGTCTTCTTTGCTCTCCCTGTCTCAGCCATGTCCCTTATGAATGAGTCATTGTCCCAAGGCTATGTCTCCAACACCTTCAAGGATGACATTGTCATCCCGCTCCTGAAGTAGTCAGTGGCAGACCCTAAAACTCTTACAAATTGCCGCCCTATCTCCTTGTTGCCTTATCTGGCCAAGGTACTTGAATCCCATGTAGTCAGATGACTATCTGCCTTTCTGGAACAGTCTGAATATCTGGACTCCCATCAAACAGGGTTTCGGCCAGCACATTCCACAGAGTGAGTCATACTAACAGTTCTGGACACTCTTCATAAGGAGGCTGATAGGAGCTCTCCACCGGCTCTGGTGCTACTAGATCCCTCTGCAACGTTGGACACGGTCGGCCACGACAAACTGGTTGATCGTGTAAGAAGCACAGGATCCAAGGCTCAGCCCTTGAATGGAACCGCTCTTTTCTGGCTAAATCAATCTCAAGTGGTCTGAATAGGACAGTTCAAAGCCCCCGAGATGAGTACCACTTGGGGTGTCCCGCAGGGCTCCTCACTTTCCCCCGTCTGTTTAATCTATACCTCCTCCCTCTTATCCAAGTCCTGAAGGAAAGGAAACTGCGCACTTTTAACTATGCAGACAAATTATAACTCATGTTTTCCATCAGTAACTCCCCTGCATCCATCCAAAAATTTTCAGACTACTATGCTACTCACCTGTGATTGGATGAATAGCAATCATTTAAAACTCAATTCAGATAAGACAGAATTGAGCCTAACGGGCGGATCACTGAACCCTTGGAGTTATCTCTTTTGGCAAGCGGAACGAGGACAGCCTCCCACCCCATCCTATTCTGCCAAAACCTTGGGGGTAACAATTAACAGCGATATCACAATGAAGGTCCAAATTGGTTCCGTGATTTCAACGTGCTTCTTCCAGTTAAGAAAAATAAAAAAAATCAGTAGATTTCTCACACAGGAAGCCAAAATACAGGTAGTCTTAGCTATGGTCATATCCCACATAGACTATGCCAATTCTCTATATTTTGGCATTCAAGCCTACCTAGTTAACCAACTACAATTGGTATAGAACCTGCCATCAAGACTGATTTTTCAGCAGAACAAGCACCAACATGTCAAGCCCCTCATGAGGAAGTTACACTGGCTGCCTATAACCCAGAAATGCGCCTTCAAGGTGGGATATATCATCTTCAAATCCCTAAATGGCAGGAGCCCTAAATTTGTTGACAGTCTCATTCAAAGGCACAAATACAACGCGCAATTTGCAATCTGCCCACATGCTCTTATCTACCTGTTCCTTTAAACTGAAGCGCTTCAGTGGAACGAGGTTTGCTGTACTAGGCCCCAGATACTGGGACTCCCTGCCTCTCGAAATCAGATCCTGCACAGACATTTTGAGATTTAGGAGGCTCCTTAAGACATGGCTGTTTAGACACGCATATGAGTAAAATCCCAGCACTCAGCATTGCTTAGAGCAGTGCCATGAAACCAACCCGGTGCACGTGCCCTTCATAAGCAATTTTTAACATAACATAACATTTCCCTCAGTCTCTCAGGTGAAGGGGTGCCAGAGTCAATAATTTGTTGGGTCCGGTTGGTTAAGGGGTGTCAGTTGTGGGGGGCTTCATCACAGGAGGGTCCTGGGGCCGATACCAGGGGGCAGAAAAGCCTTGGGTTTGCCCCCTAACCTCACGTCCAAATCTGTCCGGCTGTAAGGGATGGGAAAACTCTGATAAACTAGGTCAGAGAAGGGTCTCCTCACCTTCACCGGGCATTGCAGGATCCAGCCAGCTCCAGGTCCATCACCTTGGCCTACAGGTCAGACCGTAAGGGCGCCAGGGCAATAGTGATCAAGGCTCCGCAGCGCTGCAGGTCGCAGGATCCACTCCCTGCAGAGAGTGCGCCCAGCTTCACGTGGTTGATAAAAGGTGGTAGAAAGCTGGAGTATTCAAATTTTCTGTATGCCTTCACAGTTATCAGATCAAACAACTTCAACTGCTGCAGAAAGCTTCAGGCCATCTAGTCTTGGGGAAAGTGAGAATTTACAGAGATCTGAATATTTTGTCCAGCTCCATTGTCCTCTTATACGAAAAGGACGTTTTTTTTAATGCCCTTTGTCTTCTCACAAAGTTATTTTTGACTCCATATCATCTCTTTACTCCATTTATGATCAGAGCCACTTGAATTATGCAACAAGAAGGGGACAAATTATGTGGCAGGGTTGACTAAATTATGCAGTCGGAAAAGAAAAATTACTTCACCAATTGTGGCACATTTTGCAAAAGTTTTACTACATCATTTTGTCAATTTTTCCCGTTAGCACTGTTTAACCCCATTAGTACCCTTTTAGCATCAATATAGTACTTAAAGATAACAAGTCAACTTTTGCAAAAGACCTTTCACTGCGCAGCAACATGGGTCAAATGGTATTTTAATAACATTTGAAACGTTTGAGCGAGAAACAATTTTCTCTGTTAAAATCTGCAGATTATGCAGCAGATGATGGCAAATGCAGCAAATCAATAATCATGCAGGCAATGCTTCAAAATTGCCTAATTCTAATGGCCCTGTTTATAACCCATGCTGGACGATTAGTCCAGTTTACTCTATTTTGTTTCTGTGCTTCGGCTCAGGAGATGAAAGCGTGACGCCCTCCAGCTCAGGATATGAAGGCGTAACACCCTCTCTGTTGTCATAGTTATGGCCAATGGCATTGCTTGGGCTTACAGGCCGAAAGGTGTTAACATTCCATAAAGTACTAGGAACACATCTGCTCACTGCCTTAATGCAAGGTCTTTTTGGTGATGTTTTTTTTTTACAGTTCAGCTCTAGGATATCCTTTTTCAGGGTATTTGCAAGGTTTTTAAAATGTCAAATTGCCATCATCTCTATCAAAAAGGAGGGAGTAGGAGAGGTGATCAATAGATCAACGGACACTGTTTACCTCCCAGGGGGGGTATGGGAGGAAGGTCCAGTAGCAGCTGTGTCCGTGTTGAGCACTGAGGAAACAAGAGGGATCGCTGTACTGTTCCTAATGGGGAGTGTAGGAAGTATGTTATCTGGCATGACCGCGGATGTTAGAGTAACATCCTGGGGCATCCATTTTGTTGGATGGAATGGCCTCACACACCCCGAAGGATGTCATGCTTCATCATCGGCAGTTGCTCCTCGTCGGGGAGGCGGTGCAATCCCCGACGGGCTCACCTCAAAGAGGGGCTCTTTAGCGGAGATCTTTTTCCAACTGCCTTTTGGTGAGGTGGGGGTGTGTGGACTTGACTAGAAGTGGTGGTGTGTGGGGTATTAAAATGTAGCAAGGGGTACCTGAATTCTATTTATTCTGGGGGTCCCCTGGTTACAGTTAAAAAGGGGGTTAGGCTCACTAGGTAGTCAGCAGGTTAGGTCAAGTGACCCTAGTTGAGGCTAAAGGTGATGGGGGTCGACATGTTTCACGCTATGGGTCTATTCACCCGCGATTCATCAGGACCGTGTAAGAGTGCAGTGGCACACATGCAAGTGTCACGTGTGTCTTGTGTTACCTCTGTGGGAACTCCTATGCCTAGACATTTAGGGAGAAAAAAGGAAAACATATTAGTTGCCGTTTTATGCATGTTGGTAGTTGCAGTCAAATGCCAGAATATTTATATAATAATAAAGCATGCCTCTACATTGCGAGCAAGCATGCTTTGCAACCAAGTCTGTGTGTAAAGTGCGCAGTGACAAGCACACACAGCAGCTGTTGAGTCTGTGAGGAGGGAGGTGAAGAATTGTGGGCTAAAAACAAGGATTAGAATTAAAACCAATTTTTCAGAATGAACTTACAGCCTTTTAAAAATTATTGGTTCTTATTGCAGCATTTTCTGAGGGTTTGGCTGCTCTAGTGTTGGGAGAGCGAGCAGGTATGTTAACTGTCACACCCTTTATAAAAACGTGCATCTAGAAACAAACCAAAGCACACACTGTGTCTCAACATGGTACAATAATAGACTAGCACACATGGCCCACTCACCTAAAGGTTGAGGACTACCTGCCACATGAGGGGTCGGCGGGACTAGACATCGGGGGAGAGCCCAAGGAGTATGCTAGGTGTAAAAAAACAAACAACAAAGTGCCAGGGATTGGAAATCGGTTGGAGTTAATGCATGGTATTTGCAAGCAGCATGGAGCTGCCCCGATGTCACCCATGGTCAAATCCTAGTCTCGTAGGGCTTACCTCTATCCTTCCGTGTCCGTGTAGTGTGACCTACCCTTCACCGCCGAGCTCGAGTAGATGTGGGAGCTCGGCGGCGGGGGAATTTAAAGTGCGTTAACCCGATCAGCGAGCTGGCGCGTCTCCGCCCTCTCGGTAAAGTCACGTGATCGAGGCGCATATTGGGGCGGCCATCTTGGAGTGGCGTTATATCACGCTTGGCACAATGCAAACATCGTGATGGCACAATGCACCCATCGCGAATGAAAATTAATATTTACCTATAGGATTATTATGGTACGGCCAAAGTAAATGGCTTGATGCCAGATTTGTTATGATGTTACGTAACCCATTTGGTGGGTGTGTGTAGTGACTCGTCCTACAAAGCGGTCACGTGGTTAAGGAGCTCAATACGGCGGCCATCTTGGGTAGGTCAACTAGTATGTATGGTGCTAGATGTACATGGGGGCCACAGTGTGGTGCATTTTAGTCGTATGGGGACAAAGGTGATAGATTGCTCAAAAAAGCACGTGGGACACGTCGCTTAGTATGTGGTTTAGCGACGTATCAAGTGTGACAGTGGCAACTGGGACTTGTGTTCAAGTGACACAGATGGGAAAAGGTCACGTGTATGGTCCGTGTGTAGGGCCAGTGCTTCATGTGTTAGAACAGAAGGGGGGGTGGGCGCGCGGGGGCGCCCGGCCCAGGTCTCTTACAGCGAGTGCCATGGGATATCCTCGTTGAGGCCCCGTTTGTCTGTGGACAATCGATGGATCCATCTTTGTTCCTTCCGGAACAGGGCATTACTTGGGCAGTTTGGGCTGGCTTCAAGTACCACCCACTTTAGGGAGTCTTCGTCATGGTTTTGTTCCACAAAATGTTTGCACATCTTCGTATGCGTTTTTTTGCAACGAAAGTTGCTCCGGTGTTCAATGATTCTTGTTTTCACCGGTCGGGAAGTCATCCCAATGTAAAGTAGATCACAGGGACACTTGAGAAGATAGATGCAATGGGCTGTATTGCAATTGGTATGGTGTCTAATCTCCCACTTGAAGTTCTCCGAGAGTTGGATCGTTTTCAATGTCATGGTGTATTTACAGACACCACACATACCGCAAGGAAAATGGCCCGTGACTGGGGGTAGGTGCCAGAGTCTCTGTTGGGTATCCTTCTTAGTGTTCTTGGGTCTGGTACTGATGAGGATGTCCTTCAAGTTTTTGGACCTCTTGAAGGCAAATCTAGGTTCTTCTAGTGTCAACTCCCCAGTATTGAGGATTCCCCAGTGGTGTTTGATGGTGCCCCTAATCTCAGAGGACAAGGGGGTGTATGTAGTTACACAAGTAATGGGTTGATTTTCAGCCCGGGGTCTTTCACGTCTTTCTAGAAGTGCCTCCCTGTTATTGTTTCTGGCGCGTTTTTTGGCTTTCAGTACATCGCCTCTGGGGTAACCCCTGTCTAGCAGATTCCTTGATAGGATTTCTGACTCTTTCTTGTAGTCGGATATCTTGCTGCAGTTGCGTCTGATTCTTAGGAATTGCCCAAAGGGCAGATTAGTACGCAAAGCCCTTGGGTGGTGGCTCGTGAAATGTAGGAGACTGTTGCGGTCAGTGGGTTTGCGGTACATGGTAGTGCTGATTTCACCTTCTTCTAGTTTAATAGTTAAATCTAAGAAGGCGATCTCCTTAGGAGAGCTGGTCATAGTAAAGTTTAGATGGGGATTTAGAGTGTTAACCCAGGTTAGGAACGCTTCATGTGACATCGGTGGACCAGTCCACAGGATCAGAATATCATCAATGAAGCGTTTCCACAGCTTGATGTTATCTTTGAAAGGATTGGTCTCATGGTGTATGTGTTGCCACTCGAATTTCGCCATGTACAGACAGGCCACCGAAGGGGCAAAGGTGCTGCCCATAGAGGTCCCCTGGGTCTGGTGGTAATATTTGCCTCTGTATTCAAAGTAATTCTCAGTGAGAGCTAAGGTGGCACATTCCATTATGAAAGCCTGTGGCGTGTTAGAATTCCAAGTCTCCTGGCCAAGTCTTTCCTCGATCACCTCTAGGGTGGCCCTCTGTGGAATATTGGTGTAGAGGGCCTCCACATCTAGGGTGATCAGGAGATCTATCTCCTCCATGTTCTCAGTGTCCGCTAGTATGCGTAGTACGTCTGTGGTGTCCTGGACGTAGGAGGGAATCTTTTTTACTAGTGGTTGGAGAAAATGATCGCAAAACTGCGACAGGGGCTCCAATACCGAGTCAATCCCTGACACGATAGGTCTCCCTGGAGTTGGTCTCGTGGCTTTATGTATCTTTGGTAAGATATAAAAATATGGGACCCTTGGATCTTTCTTGACCAAAAATTCCGCCTCATGTTTGGTGATCCATTCTTCACACTCTGCGCTAGTAACCATGCTTGTTATCCTCGTCTGTAAGCGTATGGTGGGGTCACTGGCAATAGGGGTGTAATATCTATTGTCATTCAGTTGCCTGGTGCATTCCAGCTCATAGTCCTTGGTGTTCATCACCACTGTTGCACCCCCCTTGTCTGCCTGTTTGATGGTTATCAGCGGGTCCTCCGCCAGCGATTGCAATGTTGTCATCTCATTCCTGGATATGTTGCAGTACCCATTTTTCGAATTCAGTTTTGAGATATCCTTGAGAACAGCCTGTTCAAAAGTGAGTACCTCATTTGGCACCATACCATTGTGTGGTGTAAAGGTAGAGGGGTTCCGTAACCCAGAGTCGGTATTGGGTTCACACGGCCTTCCTTCAAAGAAGGTTTTCAGTCTGATTTTTCTGAAAAAGGCCTTCAGTTCTCTGGTTTGTTCGAAAGAGTCAATCTTAGGTGTGGGAACAAAACCCAGACCTTTTTGTAGGGCGTCTTCCTCAGTGGGTGTGAGGAGACGGTCGGAAAGATTAACCACAAGGCTTACTGCGGTCCTGACCGGTTCGTACTCCTCGTGTCCATCCCGTGTGGGCTTGTGTCCTCCCATTGCACTCTTTTTTCCGGCGCGTTCCCTCTCTTTCGCCCGCGCCCTCTGCCCCAACCTCTGCCTAAAAAAGGTGGGTGTGTAGGGTTTGTTGGGGGGTAGAATGGAGGGTATTGTGGACCATACGGTGGCTGAAAGGGGGGAAATTGGGGGTACTGCCAAAATGGGGCACCAACCACTTGTCCCTGGTTGGGGTAACTGTTGAAAGTGTTCTGTCCACGTCCTCTTCCTCTTTTTGCCCTCGGGGGCATTTGAGCGGGAGTATTATCCCCACTACTGTCGGAGCCACTGTTAGAACCCCTTCTGGAGGAGGTCGTGCTGGAATCAGAGTTATAGTTGGTGCTTGTAGGGGCATAATCTTCCCTAAGGTATGGATACACTTTCTCTTTAGGGTTAACACTCTAAATCCCCATCTAAACTTTACTATGACCAGCTCTCCTAAGGAGATCGCCTTCTTAGATTTAACTATTAAACTAGAAGAAGGTGAAATCAGCACTACCATGTACCGCAAACCCACTGACCGCAACAGTCTCCTACATTTCACGAGCCACCACCCAAGGGCTTTGCGTACTAATCTGCCCTTTGGGCAATTCCTAAGAATCAGACGCAACTGCAGCAAGATATCCGACTACAAGAAAGAGTCAGAAATCCTATCAAGGAATCTGCTAGACAGGGGTTACCCCAGAGGCGATGTACTGAAAGCCAAAAAACGCGCCAGAAACAATAACAGGGAGGCACTTCTAGAAAGACGTGAAAGACCCCGGGCTGAAAATCAACCCATTACTTGTGTAACCACATACACCCCCTTGTCCTCTGAGATTAGGGGCACCATCAAACACCACTGGGGAATCCTCAATACTGGGGAGTTGACACTAGAAGAACCTAGATTTGCCTTCAAGAGGTCCAAAAACTTGAAGGACATCCTCATCAGTACCAGACCCAAGAACACTAAGAAGGATACCCAACAGAGACTCTGGCACCTACCCCCAGTCACGGGCCATTTTCCTTGCGGTATGTGTGGTGTCTGTAAATACACCATGACATTGAAAACGATCCAACTCTCGGAGAACTTCAAGTGGGAGATTAGACACCATACCAATTGCAATACAGCCCATTGCATCTATCTTCTCAAGTGTCCCTGTGATCTACTTTACATTGGGATGACTTCCCGACCGGTGAAAACAAGAATCATTGAACACCGGAGCAACTTTCGTTGCAAAAAAACGCATACGAAGATGTGCAAACATTTTGTGGAACAAAACCATGACGAAGACTCCCTAAAGTGGGTGGTACTTGAAGCCAGCCCAAACTGCCCAAGTAATGCCCTGTTCCGGAAGGAACAAAGATGGATCCATCGATTGTCCACAGACAAACGGGGCCTCAACGAGGATATCCCATGGCACTCGCTGTAAGAGACCTGGGCCGGGCGCCCCCGCGCGCCCACCCCCCCTTCTGTTCTAACACATGAAGCACTGGCCCTACACACGGACCATACACGTGACCTTTTCCCATCTGTGTCACTTGAACACAAGTCCCAGTTGCCACTGTCACACTTGATACGTCGCTAAACCACATACTAAGCGACGTGTCCCACGTGCTTTTTTGAGCAATCTATCACCTTTGTCCCCATACGACTAAAATGCACCACACTGTGGCCCCCATGTACATCTAGCACCATACATACTAGTTGACCTACCCAAGATGGCCGCCGTATTGAGCTCCTTAACCACGTGACCGCTTTGTAGGACGAGTCACTACACACACCCACCAAATGGGTTACGTAACATCATAACAAATCTGGCATCAAGCCATTTACTTTGGCCGTACCATAATAATCCTATAGGTAAATATTAATTTTCATTCGCGATGGGTGCATTGTGCCATCACGATGTTTGCATTGTGCCAAGCGTGATATAACGCCACTCCAAGATGGCCGCCCCAATATGCGCCTCGATCACGTGACTTTACCGAGAGGGCGGAGACGCGCCAGCTCGCTGATCGGGTTAACGCACTTTAAATTCCCCCGCCGCCGAGCTCCCACATCTACTCGAGCTCGGCGGTGAAGGGTAGGTCACACTACACGGACACGGAAGGATAGAGGTAAGCCCTACGAGACTAGGATTTGACCATGGGTGACATCGGGGCAGCTCCATGCTGCTTGCAAATACCATGCATTAACTCCAACCGATTTCCAATCCCTGGCACTTTGTTGTTTGTTTTTTTACACCTAGCATACTCCTTGGGCTCTCCCCCGATGTCTAGTCCCGCCGACCCCTCATGTGGCAGGTAGTCCTCAACCTTTAGGTGAGTGGGCCATGTGTGCTAGTCTATTATTGTACCATGTTGAGACACAGTGTGTGCTTTGGTTTGTTTCTAGATGCACGTTTTTATAAAGGGTGTGACAGTTAACATACCTGCTCGCTCTCCCAACACTAGAGCAGCCAAACCCTCAGAAAATGCTGCAATAAGAACCAATAATTTTTAAAAGGCTGTAAGTTCATTCTGAAAAATTGGTTTTAATTCTAATCCTTGTTTTTAGCCCACAATTCTTCACCTCCCTCCTCACAGACTCAACAGCTGCTGTGTGTGCTTGTCACTGCGCACTTTACACACAGACTTGGTTGCAAAGCATGCTTGCTCGCAATGTAGAGGCATGCTTTATTATTATATAAATATTCTGGCATTTGACTGCAACTACCAACATGCATAAAACGGCAACTAATATGTTTTCCTTTTTTCTCCCTAAATGTCTAGGCATAGGAGTTCCCACAGAGGTAACACAAGACACACGTGACACTTGCATGTGTGCCACTGCACTCTTACACGGTCCTGATGAATCGCGGGTGAATAGACCCATAGCGTGAAACATGTCGACCCCCATCACCTTTAGCCTCAACTAGGGTCACTTGACCTAACCTGCTGACTACCTAGTGAGCCTAACCCCCTTTTTAACTGTAACCAGGGGACCCCCAGAATAAATAGAATTCAGGTACCCCTTGCTACATTTTAATACCCCACACACCACCACTTCTAGTCAAGTCCACACACCCCCACCTCACCAAAAGGCAGTTGGAAAAAGATCTCCGCTAAAGAGCCCCTCTTTGAGGTGAGCCCGTCGGGGATTGCACCGCCTCCCCGACGAGGAGCAACTGCCGATGATGAAGCATGACATCCTTCGGGGTGTGTGAGGCCATTCCATCCAACAAAATGGATGCCCCAGGATGTTACTCTAACATCCGCGGTCATGCCAGATAACATACTTCCTACACTCCCCATTAGGAACAGTACAGCGATCCCTCTTGTTTCCTCAGTGCTCAACACGGACACAGCTGCTACTGGACCTTCCTCCCATACCCCCCCTGGGAGGTAAACAGTGTCCGTTGATCTATTGATCACCTCTCCTACTCCCTCCTTTTTGATAGAGATCCGAGCACGGTTTCGACCGTGGGAGCACGTTCTTGGCGGGTAAACTTGGTGTTATCCCCCACCTGTAGACTTCACACAATTGATGTGAGTCATACAAGGTTCACAACCAATCTTTGACCTTGGAGCAGAATCTTCCTCTCCCCCCCGTTCCCCTGGTTTGGAAATCTCCGAACTTCTCTCTTTCTTTTTAATATTAGCCACCTTGAGTGGATTACTCCAACCCACCGAGACCGGCCTTCCTTGACCCCTCCATCATGGAGGGCCAAGGACTGAGTTTTGGCGAGGAGGAGGCGGCAGCAATAATGAGGATACCATCTCTCTTTGGCATTGAAAATGAACCTGCAACAGGGAGCAACACCACTGAGTGGCAGTCGCTCTCGGACTTAAAAAGGGAATGGATAAGGATAACGATCCATGGGACCATGATGGCCCAATACTTCAAGGCTAAAATAGCACCGAACGGGTTGATTGTCAAGAACTTCCCCAGGATCTTCTGGGAGGATGGCCAATTCAAAGTGGAATGGTCCCAAATCTCATGGAAATGTACCCACGACCTTTTGATTCTCATTGTGAACACAGCAAAAAGACTAGCAGATGCTCTTCTGGTTAAGATCCAGGCAGCCGAGCCCGCCTTGAAAAGCACGGTACAAAACCCAGGCTTTAAAACCAAACTGGCCGAAATCAACAAGGAGATGGCTGAGCACAAAGAATATCTCCTGAACCAGAAAATAGCCAAGCTACAAAAGGATATCACAAAATTCTCTAAAGAGAAAGTGTATCCATACCTTAGGGAAGATTATGCCCCTACAAGCACCAACTATAACTCTGATTCCAGCACGACCTCCTCCAGAAGGGGTTCTAACAGTGGCTCCGACAGTAGTGGGGATAATACTCCCGCTCAAATGCCCCCGAGGGCAAAAAGAGGAAGAGGACGTGGACAGAACACTTTCAACAGTTACCCCAACCAGGGACAAGTGGTTGGTGCCCCATTTTGGCAGTACCCCCAATTTCCCCCCTTTCAGCCACCGTATGGTCCACAATACCCTCCATTCTACCCCCCAACAAACCCTACACACCCACCTTTTTTAGGCAGAGGTTGGGGCAGAGGGCGCGGGCGAAAGAGAGGGAACGCGCCGGAAAAAAGAGTGCAATGGGAGGACACACGCCCACACGGGATGGACACGAGGAGTACGAACCGGTCAGGACCGCAGTAAGCCTTGTGGTTAATCTTTCCGACCGTCTCCTCACACCCACTGAGGAAGACGCCCTACAAAAAGGTCTGGGTTTTGTTCCCACACCTAAGATTGACTCTTTCGAACAAACCAGAGAACTGAAGGCCTTTTTCAGAAAAATCAGACTGAAAACCTTCTTTGAAGGAAGGCCGTGTGAACCCAATACCGACTCTGGGTTACGGAACCCCTCTACCTTTACACCACACAATGGTATGGTGCCAAATGAGGTACTCACTTTTGAACAGGCTGTTCTCAAGGATATCTCAAAACTGAATTCGAAAAATGGGTACTGCAACATATCCAGGAATGAGATGACAACATTGCAATCGCTGGCGGAGGACCCGCTGATAACCATCAAACAGGCAGACAAGGGGGGTGCAACAGTGGTGATGAACACCAAGGACTATGAGCTGGAATGCACCAGGCAACTGAATGACAATAGATATTACACCCCTATTGCCAGTGACCCCACCATACGCTTACAGACGAGGATAACAAGCATGGTTACTAGCGCAGAGTGTGAAGAATGGATCACCAAACATGAGGCGGAATTTTTGGTCAAGAAAGATCCAAGGGTCCCATATTTTTATATCTTACCAAAGATACATAAAGCCACGAGACCAACTCCAGGGAGAC
This sequence comes from Lissotriton vulgaris, assembly GCF_964263255.1. NCBI lineage: Eukaryota > Metazoa > Chordata > Amphibia > Caudata > Salamandridae > Lissotriton > Lissotriton vulgaris. The sequence continues at coordinate 163,561 of NW_028251365.1, read as the reverse complement.
CTATCGTGTCAGGGATTGACTCGGTATTGGAGCCCCTTTCGCAGTTTTGCGATCATTTTCTCCAACCACTAGTAAAAAAGATTCCCTCCTACGTCCAGGACACCACAGACGTACTACGCATACTAGCGGACACTGAGAACATGGAGGAGATAGATCTCCTGATCACCCTAGATGTGGAGGCCCTCTACACCAATATTCCACAGAGGGCCACCCTAGAGGTGATCGAGGAAAGACTTGGCCAGGAGACTTGGAATTCTAACACGCCACAGGCTTTCATAATGGAATGTGCCACCTTAGCTCTCACTGAGAATTACTTTGAATACAGAGGCAAATATTACCACCAGACCCAGGGGACCTCTATGGGCAGCACCTTTGCCCCTTCGGTGGCCTGTCTGTACATGGCGAAATTCGAGTGGCAACACATACACCATGAGACCAATCCTTTCAAAGATAACATCAAGCTGTGGAAACGCTTCATTGATGATATTCTGATCCTGTGGACTGGTCCACCGATGTCACATGAAGCGTTCCTAACCTGGGTTAACACTCTAAATCCCCATCTAAACTTTACTATGACCAGCTCTCCTAAGGAGATCGCCTTCTTAGATTTAACTATTAAACTAGAAGAAGGTGAAATCAGCACTACCATGTACCGCAAACCCACTGACCGCAACAGTCTCCTACATTTCACGAGCCACCACCCAAGGGCTTTGCGTACTAATCTGCCCTTTGGGCAATTCCTAAGAATCAGACGCAACTGCAGCAAGATATCCGACTACAAGAAAGAGTCAGAAATCCTATCAAGGAATCTGCTAGACAGGGGTTACCCCAGAGGCGATGTACTGAAAGCCAAAAAACGCGCCAGAAACAATAACAGGGAGGCACTTCTAGAAAGACGTGAAAGACCCCGGGCTGAAAATCAACCCATTACTTGTGTAACTACATACACCCCCTTGTCCTCTGAGATTAGGGGCACCATCAAACACCACTGGGGAATCCTCAATACTGGGGAGTTGACACTAGAAGAACCTAGATTTGCCTTCAAGAGGTCCAAAAACTTGAAGGACATCCTCATCAGTACCAGACCCAAGAACACTAAGAAGGATACCCAACAGAGACTCTGGCACCTACCCCCAGTCACGGGCCATTTTCCTTGCGGTATGTGTGGTGTCTGTAAATACACCATGACATTGAAAACGATCCAACTCTCGGAGAACTTCAAGTGGGAGATTAGACACCATACCAATTGCAATACAGCCCATTGCATCTATCTTCTCAAGTGTCCCTGTGATCTACTTTACATTGGGATGACTTCCCGACCGGTGAAAACAAGAATCATTGAACACCGGAGCAACTTTCGTTGCAAAAAAACGCATACGAAGATGTGCAAACATTTTGTGGAACAAAACCATGACGAAGACTCCCTAAAGTGGGTGGTACTTGAAGCCAGCCCAAACTGCCCAAGTAATGCCCTGTTCCGGAAGGAACAAAGATGGATCCATCGATTGTCCACAGACAAACGGGGCCTCAACGAGGATATCCCATGGCACTCGCTGTAAGAGACCTGGGCCGGGCGCCCCCGCGCGCCCACCCCCCCTTCTGTTCTAACACATGAAGCACTGGCCCTACACACGGACCATACACGTGACCTTTTCCCATCTGTGTCACTTGAACACAAGTCCCAGTTGCCACTGTCACACTTGATACGTCGCTAAACCACATACTAAGCGACGTGTCCCACGTGCTTTTTTGAGCAATCTATCACCTTTGTCCCCATACGACTAAAATGCACCACACTGTGGCCCCCATGTACATCTAGCACCATACATACTAGTTGACCTACCCAAGATGGCCGCCGTATTGAGCTCCTTAACCACGTGACCGCTTTGTAGGACGAGTCACTACACACACCCACCAAATGGGTTACGTAACATCATAACAAATCTGGCATCAAGCCATTTACTTTGGCCGTACCATAATAATCCTATAGGTAAATATAAATTTTCATTCGCGATGGGTGCATTGTGCCATCACGATGTTTGCATTGTGCCAAGCGTGATATAACGCCACTCCAAGATGGCCGCCCCAATATGCGCCTCGATCACGTGACTTTACCGAGAGGGCGGAGACGCGCCAGCTCGCTGATCGGGTTAACGCACTTTAAATTCCCCCGCCGCCGAGCTCCCACATCTACTCGAGCTCGGCGGTGAAGGGTAGGTCACACTACACGGACACGGAAGGATAGAGGTAAGCCCTACGAGACTAGGATTTGACCATGGGTGACATCGGGGCAGCTCCATGCTGCTTGCAAATACCATGCATTAACTCCAACCGATTTCCAATCCCTGGCACTTTGTTGTTTGTTTTTTTACACCTAGCATACTCCTTGGGCTCTCCCCCGATGTCTAGTCCCGCCGACCCCTCATGTGGCAGGTAGTCCTCAACCTTTAGGTGAGTGGGCCATGTGTGCTAGTCTATTATTGTACCTTCAGGCCGGTCTCAAGCTCCTCAATTTCTGCCAATAAGAATAAACCCAGTAAGGATGGGGAGAGGAGTTGGTCTAATTGCTAGGACGGTCGACCTCGAATCTGGGGCACTGGGTTCGAGTCTCGGCAATGACGCTGAACATCCTGTGATTCCAGGCATATCACTTAATCTCCCCGTGCCTAACAAAAATGAATGTGCGTCCTCATGTAACGTAACTGGCACTATGTAAAGCGATCTGATACCCGTTTTGGGCCAAGTTCACGCTGTATAAAATTCTGGAAAAATAAATAGTTTTTCCTGACCTTCCCCCCACCAAACGATCAGACGAGAACCCCCCACGCCTATTTCACCTTCAGAGAAAAAATTGAGAAAACTGAGATCTGTCACCCAAACAGCTAGCTCCGAATACAGAGTAAAAACAGTATGTTGCCATAACAGCCTATACTGCTAACACCACTTTTGAATGGCCAAGGTTAAACTTAACTTTTCCTTAATGTTAAGTAAATACAGCTCATTAACTACGGTTACAGGTGAACTCAATCCTGTCAAAAAACGTAAAATCTTCTTTCTTTATGTCAGTATGTTTTAACCAACCTAAACTATTTATGCAGGAAAAACATTGCATTTCCCTATTAACATTACATCTAAGCATGGGCGAATTTTGCGGATCTCGCGTTCGCGAATTTTGCGGATTTGCGAACTCGCAATCCGCAAAATCCGCGAATTCCCGCAAATTTGCGGATTTTTTTTTTTTTGTGTTCGCCCGTGTTTCTGCCAGTTCGCGAGGGTTTTTACAATTTCGCAATTTGCGAACTTACCTGTCGGGTCGCAAGTTTTGCGAACTTGTTGTTTCTACGTGTCCAGCCTGTTTGGGACACTCTTCTTCATCACTGCCACTCTCTGTCACCACTGCCACTCTCTGACTACTCATGCCACCCTCTGGCCCACCCATGCCACCCTCTGTTTCATCACCACACCCTCTGGTTGTCCAGTGTACATTATTTTCGGCAAAGCAAAGCACACCTTCCCTGCCTCAAGTGACCTGAATTAATTTGGGGCTGATTAATGTGTCACAGAATATTTTTTTAGCTGGCACCTGCTTCCTTAGTGCGCCCTGATTAGTGATCTTTTGCACTTGCTAAGTGCTTTCATTGTTGCAAAATTAGTTACAACACCTGCCCTGCCCCAACTGACAATAATGAATTAGGGGCTGATTAATGGATTTTAACTTCCAGCCTGGCTCCTGCTTGTCTCCCTTAGCTGTAATTCCGGACCTTTGTGGCATATGTGTAACTATTCTGAGGTTCAGAGCAGGGTCACATAATAGTTTCAACTGGCAACTGAACTCTGGAGGGGCCCCTCAGGAAGCACTACAGGAAATGGCTACTAATGATGAGCCTGAACTTTTGAACCTGGTAAGTAGTTACTTTCAGTTTTGCTAAGATCGTATTTCTGCAATTTTGCACTTATTCGCGGGGCGCGAACTCACGCAAACAGTGCGAGCAGTGCGAGCAAAATCCGCTGCTCGCGGATTTGCGGATTTTGCGGGAGATTCGCGAATCTCGCGGATTGCGAATTTCCCGAAAATCCGCAAAATCCGCGAGCGGAACGGATTTTCCGCCCATGCTTAATTACATCTAGCCCTTTCAATTGCAGGGAATGTTTCAGCACCACCCCAGACTCTCCTGGGGACCAAATAAGTCATTATTATCTTTGTCCCAGCCCCGGATTTAACCAAAATGTCTAAATCTTTCTTCATCTCTTTGATCAAACCCAAACCCGATAACTGAACCAAGTTATTTTCACCAACAATTAAACTCAAAACAACAGGGCACATTCTAACTGAAACCAAATTAGACATCCATGGCAAAAGCTGTCCCCATTTCATGCCCCCCTTTCCCCACCAATCAATCTTGATTTAATCACTGCAGAATCCCACATTTCTTCCAAAAAACTGCTTTTCCGCTTGCTTCACTGCCCTTTTAATAAAAGGGTGTCTATTTATCCAAATAGAAAAGAACGCCACTGCAGGACCAGCAACACAACCTGAAAAAGAAACAGGAATTAACAAATACATAAAGGCTCAGTATCCTCAAGCAGCAATCTGAGGAACATTGACCTAATTTTTTTACCTCAATGAGGGAAAACCCTAATCTCGCTGCTACAGAAGCAGCACCATTTCTGCAAGAGTGAGTACCAAAACTAAAAGGATTTTTCCCAATGTGACAAATAACCTTCCTCATCACTCCAAGCACATGTGAAGCTATAATCTGTGTATCATCTTGGTGTTTGGACACAAGTCCTGATTTTGCTTCCCCAGTCACCAAGAAATCTTACCAGGCCACCACTGAGCATTGTATGCTACATATTTTATTAAGAGTTACTTTTGTGCCTTTTCCATTAGGATATGCCTTAGAGCGCTCTGAAAATATCTGCACAGGTTTGTCTGAAGCAGCCACAACTTCAACCTTTAGCCCACCTGAATGGTCCCTTACTAACAAATCCGATATCCTAAATGCCACAAAAAATAACCAACACTTGCATAACCTAAATAGCAATTGTTCAAAATCAGAGAAACATATAAAAGGAAGGGTTCTAACCATATGAAGCAAGGTTTTTATTGATACAAGATTGCTACTGAGCTGACCCTCTTTTTTCTTTGGCCCAACCTTGTAACGTGTGCCTCCCCATCTCACCAGCTGAAGGCTCATAGCCCCAGCAAAATTTACCATCAAGCTGGCTCATTTACCAGCAATTGTGGTGGCTGAAATCTTTTTCTCAATATTATACATAATGAATTGAAGTACATCCTCTCTGCAAAGCCATAAACCTTGTTCATTGTGAGACACACAGGATGCACCCATCTAGCATTCTCAGTCCGCGAGCTCACATACCTCTTGTGGCACCTGTGTTTTCTGCAGCTCTACTCTGGGTGCCAAATCACGGAATGTCTGCAACTACGAACGAGATACTGCATCTGCGATGTTATTATTCACACCTGGGACATGCTTGGATCTGAAAATAATATTGTACATCAAGCATCCCAGCATACATTTCTCCGCCAGCTTCAACAGATCTTTATCTTTGGCTTTTTGTCCATTAACCAAATCCACCACTGTCTCATTGTATAAGTGAAAGGTGACAGTTTTGTTGGTCAGTTTTTAACGCCAAACTGACAGGCCCACCAACAGCGGGGAAAATTTAAAAAAAGGCAATGCTTCTCTTATCACTGATCCATTTCTTAGGCCATTGCTCTGCGCACTATCTGCTTTCCCAGAATAAACCAAGGCCATTGGAGCCACCTGCATCTGAGTAAATCTGTACGATAACCCTCAAAAACATCAACCATACCTCAAAATCTGCACTTTGCTGGAGGTATTCTGATCCTGTCAAATGGCAAAGTGACTCTAGATGTAGCAAAACCTAGCCGTCTACAGCATGTCCTTCCTGCCTTTACCACTTGACGAGCGAAATTCAAATGTCCCAATAGGCATTTAATTTTCCTCAAATTCAGTTTAGATGACAATGTTGCCTCTTCCAGCAAATTAAAAGTTCACAGCAGGCAATCACCCTTCCATCTTGACCGCAGCTAATTCAATGCCTAAAAAAACAGACATATGTTGGGCCCTTCCGTTTTTTCGGAAGCCATAGATACACCTAACTCATGTGCCATATTTTCAATTTGATGGAGTTTTCTCTCTCAATCTTGGGTACCTGCTGAGCCTACAAAAAAAAAGTCATCTAAATTTTGAGTGACTGATTCGTGGCCTGTTCTGTAAGCAAAACACCACTGCAGAAATTTACTAAAAGTTTCAAACAGCTTGCATGAAATAGCGCAGCCCATCTGCAGTACTTTATCTACATACAATTTGTTGTCAAATTGAATACCTAACAAAGAAAAAAACAAAGGATGAACTGGTAGGAAACAAAATGCTGGCATGCCTTAGGACCATGAAAGATGATGAATCATGCAAAACTCTACTACTTCTATCTTAGGTATTACCCCTAGCGGTGAGATTATTAGGGCAGGAAAAGACCAGTAATTAAAAGGACCTCCCATTCTTCCACTTGCCACTTCTTTGTATAGGGGCTCAAAACCTGGCTTTTTACTTCTTAGTTTTTGGCCCTATTAGGTTTCCTTCTCTCTGTTTTTTATTTACTTTCCCTGTTGTGTTATGAGATTAGTGTGTAATTCAAAGCGTCGGGACACTCTTTTGAGTAGCTGTACGCTATATAAAACCCCAATATAACATAACATAACATAACATAACATAATCTCTCTCTCACAATATGAGGATGCTCTTTGGTTGACTTTAGATTGTCAACAAACCTGCGTGTCTTCGGAACTTGATAACCAAGTTGAAACCCTTCTTTAAAACCCCATTCCAACCTTGTTGCATCCTCCCTGTTAGCGTAAACTGTCAATCAGTAACTCAATTCTTCAAACTTAATTGGAGTAAAAGCTTTTGTAACCAGGTTGAAAGGATCCACCTCTAACCCTGCCTTAACCACTCCAGGCACTGGAGATGGGATTTTAGCCTCTATTCCATATCCCCCACCCCATAGGTGGGCCTGCTAAGAAAAGGTCAGTGAGGAACATGCTGTGTGCATTGTGGGTGGAGGTCTTTGTGGCTACATCCATTGTACCCATAATTAGATGTCCACTTCCCCAGAAGATTTTTCAAGAATAAGGACCGTTCATGCCCGAAACTATTCATCATAATGTAACCATGAAAAACACCTGAATTCCATGTGAGCCTTACGAATGGTGTCAATATACTGGAATATAGATACTGCTTGGTCAGGAAACTTCTCACAGTAGACACTAGCAACATATAAAATCCTGATGTCCAAAATTCAATTGTTGTAGGAACCATCGTTTCTTTTTCTAGTTCCCACGCTTCTTCCCCAGACTCCTCCTTGGATTGCATCTCTCTAAGAAGTAGCTTGAACACATCCACAAATTTACCCATCCAAATGATTTCTTTATTTGCATTGCTCAGATGAGCCCCAATGGCATCGATAATCTCATATAAGGCAAACGTTTTAAACCATCAGTTTTATTATTTTCCCAATGTTCTTTAGATTTTTCCTTCATGTTCAAAATCGACTTAAAAACCCCTCACTCACTCCTTTTTCATTGTCTTTATCTTTTGTGCCATTCCCGTGATTTCTCTTACCAGTAGCCACTGACTCTTCACTAATCAAATGGGTACCTACGCTTTTATCTACTACACTAGACCCTGATGATTTGATTTTGTTTGCTATGTTCTTTACTACTCACCCAAATACTCCACCACTGACTCATCTGTCCTCAAGTTGCTGGATGTTTCTGGAGATGTCATCCTTCTCTGGCCTTTTCCTTTTGTTCTTTTTGCAACCTGACGTCTGTCCAGTAAACACCTTGGGTTCTGTAGATAAACAGACTCCACTCCGGTCTTCAATTCAAATCAAGATTTCAAAATTTATTGTACAGTTTTTTAAGTTTCAATTCTTCCAACTTTATTCAACAAAGGTTTTCCGTAAGAATCCATATTCATTTCATCAGTAATTCCATTTATAAGCATGTCAAAAAATGCTCAATGCATTTCGGGCTGTTGAGCCATTCATCCGGGAGCTCTATAACAAAAGGATATAGTGTAAACCAATAAACCATGTACCCACTATTCAATCATCATTACAAATACATGAATATTCCCATAACGTGCAGAAAGATGAAGTGATATCACACGTGCTCGGTGTATAGATACGACGGTAACATGCCGAAACAATAATAAAACGAGAAGTAAAACGTCTCGTGGACTTACATGATTATGACGGGCTTTGTGACTCAGCTGAAAAAAATGTATATGGCCCAAATTAGAAACGCATTACTGCAGTAATGTAAATAAACGATACCCAAAACAATACGCGGTGTGTTGCCGACCTACTTAGAATGTTCTGCGAGGTTCAGTGAAAGTGGAACGAAGTGCTCATGGCGTTCGAGTCTCCCCGGGACATAGTAGCTGGAACTGAAAGCGTGCCAATAAAGAACATGCGCCGTAAACACTGAAAACGGACTCATGCGCAGAACATCATGCCTGGAAAATGTAGCGCGCTACCTAACACGTAGATGGGTGGCAGCTATATTGAACGAGGCAAAAACGTAATAAGAAACGTAATAAAAACAATCTGCTAGTGCAAACGGTGCGACAAAAGGAAGAGGAAGGGACGAGGTTCTAAAGGGTGTCAATTGTAGTACAATATGATTCATAGAAGTCTAAGGAGAATCCCTGGAAAAAGTAATTCACTCACTCACACTTGATCCTCTAGGTACTATTTGTAATCACTGGTCACAAACTAATTTATACTGTTCACAGACTTTTTATTTTAAAAAACATGTAGATAAAACAAAATTAATTACATATAAGGTTTTGTAATACATATAAACAAGCAATCACTTTGTGCAATAAATAAAAACAGTGTTAAAAGTTGTTCATTAATGTACACAGGTAAAGCAGAGAAAAATAGAGAATACACATTTTAAAGTGTCAACAAATCCTATCAGAGTTAATCACAACATTATCAAAGGCAAAACATATATCACCTACGATCAAAAGCAAGACCCCAAAGAAAAAAAGAACACCTATTTCTAATACTGATTTCAAGATTCAAAAGCCCTTACAGTATTGCTGATACACATCCCATGTTACAATATGCCTAATTACAAGGATTTCCTGGGCTTGAATTCTAAAGAGCAAAAAAAAAAGCATCGACGCGTTTCGGTGTATCTGCCCTTGGATATTGGCACACCTTCCTCAGGACAATTCGAAGTCGTTTGGGGTTAAAATCATGTATCCTTCCTGTGTGTTAGAAAAGGATTGATTCAATACATAGAAAAAATGTTTTTGATTCAAAGTAAAAGGCGTTTCCCTGTCTGAGTAGTATGCTATTCATACAGCTACGATTTTGTGAACACTTTATGGACACATCTTATGATTAACATTATGGGCATATCTACATTCCACATTGCATTACATATTCTGATGTTATCTAAATTCCTGACGGCTAATCCCATGATATACTAAATTGCTCATTTCTTACAACCTCCGTTATAACCTAGTTGATGACCAGTTCTATCTAAATGCACTCAAACACACCATTCACTCATGTTTTTACTGACCTTAAGATTAAGGTTCTGTTTCTTTTTAGATAGATTAAGACCAAATCCACGTTATGCTGGATCTTTATGCTTTATCTTTAGATTGTACGTAGTCTGAAAATACACAGGGATATGTGTTTATCAGTTCAAGATATTTTCCTTATTGTTGTCTTTAAATCAAGGCTATCTGTTCGTGTTTATAGCTCAGAGTATGTAAAGTTTGAATGCATATTACCGTAGAGGGAGTTCCCTTGCCCTTACGTCTCGTCGGTTTGTTCAATAACCCTGACAGTTTGGTGAATAACCCTCTGGATCTGGAAGTTTCACCGATTCTAGGGATGAGGCCCCTGTACAGGATAATACAGATAAACTTATTTAGGCAGGGGTATAAGATTTTATGTCTCCCTATGTGGTGGCATATCTTGCAAACGAATACATACCTACGGATCTAAGGGGTGTCCTCTTCCCTGTGGTGTTCTTTCCTTAGTTAGTTTCCCATTCGCCTCAGGATAACGGTGAATGGGCTTGTCGAAGCTATGCCTGATCTATATGGAAAGTAAATTACAGATTGTTGTACTTAACATTTGTTCTATTCTTTATGAATTTAATTTAAACAAATTTGTTTTGTTCTTTACATTCGTTATCCTGTGGTTATATCATATTGACTTATAAATTCGTTATCTGCCCTTTTCTGAATAGCGTGATAACCGGTTGTACTAAACCCTTGTCCCCTTATCCCTACAGCTTATTCCTGGATCTTTTAGGTTAGTGTAAAAGTATCTATTTTCTATGTATTGCTACCCTTCCGAATATCAACGCACAGAGGTCCACTGTGTGTTATTTTAGACCTCCCGCCGTCGGATAATCATAGGATTCCAAGTACCCCCACGTTTCCCCATCATTATGGCCTTCGATAGCTACTGCATACCCTACACAAAAATCGGTTTTAGCTGAGAACTTGCCTTAAGCTTAACAGAGACCTACTCATCAACTGGCTATTCTCAAGTACCACTAAGATTATTACTCGCTCTGAACTGGATTGTAACCTCCTTTACGACGGGCTACTTTAGAGTTCGGGTCCCTCCCGCTTACCTTTGAATTGATCTGGTCACGAGCGGCCACGGGTACGTCCGATCCTGCGTTCCTCTCTGCTACTGGGAAGCCATTATGTCTCCGTATATATACCTCTCCCAGTCCTTTCTATTAATCATAGTCAGCTGTTGTAATACTGTTGCGGAACGCGCATGCGTAGATGCACCAATTTCCCGATCTACGTGAGCGCCATTGTTTAGTGGTGTAGTTCATGTTATATATACTCACGTATTGCGTGAAGGATATCCCTGGACGTGGTTTAGAGAAACATCTATTTCATCTTATAACTCTCTACATATTAGCGTCCGAGTCCTCGATCAATTGATTCATCCATCAAACTATTACTGTTGGCACATCGGATTGTCTGTGCACAAGAACGTCTGTGCGTTCGTATTTACATATTACTCCTCCCCTTAGATGTTCCATGGAGCAGTGTTTTTCACCCATTAGGGTACTTTTAAATTTACTCGGGTAACGTTCCTATTTATATATTAGCGATGTGAATGGCATGTTACTTTCAAGGTGACATAATGATCTAATTATTGTCTATCTTACCTTCTTTTTTATTGTTATAGTAATTTGTGGGAAAATCCCAAATTAGATATAAACATTCCTATTCTGGAATTTTCAGACATAATATAACATTTAAAGATCTGAAGGATTTTATCGCAGTGTAGGGATTGTACTATGCTAAGCAATAACAAAATTACCCTGTCGATATATGCTTCTTAAATCAGATTATCCCAGTCTTCTCTGGTATTCAAACCCTTTCTTATAGTATCAAATTTCATGATATACCACTGTTCTTGTTGTTTCCGTTTTTTTGTACTGTTACCTAGTCTTGTTTGTTCTTTAATTTTTTCCAGTACTATCCATTTAATTTCCGTTTTGTTGTGACTGTTTTCTTTCCAGTGGTCTACCAGAGGGGCATTTTCTTTGTTCAACCGGATAGCTGATTTATGTTCTCTTATGCGTATCCTCAGCTCTCTGCCTGTCTCGCCTATATACCCCTGGCCACAAGGGCACAGGATTAGGTATATCAAATTTTTACTTCTGTAGTTGTTTAAAGTGTTTATCTTGTGGGTGACTCCATTCAGGCATATTTCCTTAGTCACTAGGCAAGAGTCACATACACTGCATGAGCCACATTTGTGATTCCCTATTGCTCTAGTGCCTGATAAGGTTTTTTGTCCTCCTATTATGTCCTCTCTGTAAGTATGTACCAGAGTGGAACACAGATTTTTGTTTTTTCTAAAAGCATATAAAGGTCCTGGAAGTTTAGTTTCCATTCCCTCATTTAAAATTTTCCAATTGTGATTAATTACATTTTTTATTTGATTTGCAATTATCGAAAATTGGCTGACCATGACTATTTTGTCCAAACTTGTATCTTTTTCTTTTTTATCCAGTAGACTCTCTCTGTTATAGTATCTGGCTCTTTTTAGAGAATTATCTGGCTCTTTTTAGAGAATGATTAACAAGTTTCTTCGGATACCCCCTATCCATAAATTTTTGTTTGGTCACTTCAGCGTGTTTATAGAAATCATCTAGGGATGTACAGTTCCTCCTTAGTCGGAGAAATTCGCCGAAGGGGATGTTGTCTTTCTGACTTTTTGGATGGTAGCTGTTGTAATGTAAGACCGTATTACGGTCCGTTTTCTTTTTGTACAGTTCTACCGCTAGCTACCGCTAGCTGGTTATAGTCTGCCCCCATTATAAATTTATCCAGTAGAATTCTAACAGAAACAGAAGAGGAAGTCCTTAGAATGGGCTTCAGCTTTGTCCCCACGGTAGGCATCAACAAGTTCCAATTAGAAAAGGACTTAAGATCGTTCTTTAGAAAAATTAGGTTACGTAGGTTTTTCGAAGGGAGACCGCAAAGGGATCCCCCTTACACTCGGGCCTTAGAGCTAAGTCTACTTTTACACCAAGCTTAGGAATGGTTGATAAAAACGTAGATGCATTTGGTTGTCTTGAGTCCAGGAGGGACACCATCAAGGGGCACATCTTTATTTCAGAGCCCGAGAGGCTCCAAAGCGCCACAGTTGTTCGCAGAGAGCCCAGAGAGGCTCAAGGGGGCCCAGTCATTTGTTCAGAGCCTGCGAGGCTCCCACGTGCCCCCCCCCCATTTACACAGCTGCCCAGCACTTCGTGGGCAGCTGCCACGTTTAGGCCCCCTGACTTTGGACACAGGGCGTCCTAGCCCTAGAGAGGCCATTTGGCCTAGGGACTGCCACAGGTTGTGGCTCATCTGAGTTTTGCGCAATTGCTTGTGCTTGCACCTCTGAATGTGTTTTGATGCATGATGTGTTTTTCCTTCCTTACACCTCTGAATGTAGGTTCTGCACCATGTGTTTTCTTGGCATGCACCTCTGAATGTGTTTTGATACATCATGCATTTTCTTTCCCTACACCGCTGAATGTTAAGGCATCATGTGTACTGTTCCTATGCTTATACCCCTAGATGTTGGTGATTCTTAGGTGGTTGCTTTTCTCCTAGTACAGGTGTTGCTAGTGAGGTCTTGGTTCCCTGCGCAATATTTTCCTAAGGTGGTTAGGGTTGCGTAGGAGGTACTTATGCTTTACCAGTAATTACTGGTTGTGTGCTAATTTGTGTTACATTTTCTATTTGGTTCGACAAAGTATTCTATGTGCTAATTACTATTCCTAAAAAGTGATGATTCCTGACAGTGGTCCAGGTGGCGCTGTCTTGTAAATATCCCCCCTGTAAATTCTGCCCGTGCCTGTTGGCACATTGTAAAATGTGTGTTCTTATCTAATGTGTTTTGATCTAATACAAAGGCTATTTTTATATAACCTTGTGTGGAGTTTCCTTTGTGGTGGGCCTTGGGTGTTGTTGCTGGGTGCGCGCGCAAACACTTAACCTACATAGCCTCCAAGTTTAGCCTTGCTGCTCGCACCACGTTACCTAGAGGGTGAGCGGGGGTTATCTTGGCGTGTGACTCCCTTGCCCTGACGTGGAAGTGGTGGTCTCTGAATGACGTTGGCGCAAGCCTTGGCCAACCAGAGATCCCGTTTCTAACATTGGTGGCAGGCGGTGAGGATCCAGATTTGTGTTTGCGTTGTACTGCAGTGGCGACAGGCCACACTACAAAGCTCTGCATTTTAGATAATTACATGTTGGGGATTATTGTCCTTTGAAGTTCTAGTATTTCTTTTTTGCAAAGAGTGTCCAGTACATTTGTCCCCTGCCCTGCTCCCAGAGTTTGGTACCTGTGTCACCTGTGGTCAGGTTGAGAAATCAGGGGTGGTAAAAACTGCCTTACCGGTCCGAGGGGGGGGTGTGCGTGGATGAATGGTGTGTTGCCTGCACATATTAGTGTGAGTTCTCTTTAGTAGGGAGCTTGCTGAAATACTTTGAACCGTGTGCTCTTGCTTCAGCTCTGACAGTTAAGTCCCCTGTGTTGCACATGTCTGTGAGCATCCTGTCAGGATGGAATCTCCTTTTAACCACTGTGGTCTGTTTAAGTACAGTATGCATGAGTTGGTGCATTTTTGTGAGGAGAGAGACATCCCAGTGAATGAGTCAGACACCCAGTCCAAGCTTAGGGATAACCTGATCCTATGGCAGAAGAATGACTGGGAACGTGAGCACAGTGAGAGAGATAGGGCCCGGGCCGCACGCCATGAGGGTGGTGGGTCTGAGGGGAGCCCTGAAGAGTCTGAAGAGGAGGATGAGGATGACAGTGAATGGGCATCAGCAGATGGTGAGGACCCCCTAGATAGGGAGTCCCTTGCTGGGTCCAGTGTCAGATGCAGCACCCCATCCCTTTCCCTGTCCCCGGATGAGTGGTTGGATAGGAGAGAAGAGAGGGAGCACCAGCTGGCTATGGAGAAGCTCAGGTTAGAGCATGCCAGAGAGATAGAGCAGCTGGGTGTGCAGGAGAGGATTGCCGAGGCTGAGAGGGCCTTGGCCAGGGAGAAGATAGCCCTAGAGGGTAGGTTATCCCCTGACCGCAGTCATAGGTTTCTGGATTCCCCAGGGAGGGTTGGATCCAGTGGTGGCAGCAAGAGAGAGTTTGGTGCGGGAAGTGCCATGCCCCGTTTCCAAAGAGTGGTAGCTTGTTCCCGAGAGGACACATACAGGTTGAAGTTCAGGGGCAGTAGGAGACTGCCTCACCAGGATTGGGCGGATTATGTGGATGATTGCCATGATGCACTGATTGACTGGTTAGCTGTTCATGGGGAACCTGATTTTGATGGACTGCTCAACCTGGTTATCAGAGAGCAGTTGCTCAATTGTTTTGTGCCAGAGTTGCGCAAACACCTGTCAAGAGGTGACTACGTGTGTCCTTGGGACATTGCAAAGGAAGCAGACCGCTGGGAAGGTGCCAGTGGTTCTCACACGTCATGGGTGAGTGAACTCGAGAGTAGTGGGTCAGGTATCTTCCAGACCAGTGTGGTGGAGGAGGCTCAGAGTAGCCCAGCTAGGTCCCAGTGTAGCGAGAGGGGTGTAGGGGCTCACGTCTTGTCTCAGTGGAGTAAGAGTGAGTGGGGGACTGAGTGTTCCCAGGTGCCCGAAACCCAGTCTCAGAACCAAGATGGTTTCTTGAGGGAACACCAGGTTAGGGACATAGGCTGTCCTGTTAGACCCCTTGAGGGGGATCTCCTAGTGTCCAGGGAACCTGGAGCATCGGTAACTAGAGCTCCAGGGGTTCAGTGTCCGGCAGTGCTACTCCAGGAGGGAGTGCACGGAAGTCCGAAGTGAGGAGTGATTGGTGGAGTTCCCCAGTGGGAGAACCAGTGGGTCAGGGACTACCCAGTTGGGTGAAGTTCCCGTTTAGTGACCATGGTGACACCACTTCTGTTCTGGGGGATCTTCCTGCACTGTCAGGTGGACAGGAGACGGGAGATCTGCGCCAGACAGACAGTCACACAGCATATGAGTTATGTGTTAGCCTTAGGGGGATGGTGAGTGAGTCCCCAGAAGTCCTGGAGTGCCAGGCAATTATCCCACCTAGGGGTTTAGACCGAAGGTTGGGAGGCCAGGTTCAGGATCGGCCTGACCTGAAGGGTGGGACTTCTGTAACCAGAGTCCTAGCCAGTGCTTCTTCCAGGGGTACCTCTCCAGTTGGGAGGGTGCAGAACTCTGGAAGGGGGTGCAGAGGGTGGGAGAGCCCGCCTCTGACCCCGGCGCAACCTGAGGGGTTAAACCCTGGGTTGGAATGGCGTTCTAGGTGTACCCCTCGCAGGAGGTGGAGGAACCCTAGACAAAGAGGTAGGGGGAGGAGAGCCTTCCCTGAGACTCCTGGTCCCCTGAGGTTGTAGACCCTAGGCTGGAGAACCAGTGGCAGTCTGGCCCTGTCTTGCAGACAGGAAGAGTGGAGAGTGGCTACTATGTGCCAGGGGTTACTACCCCCCACTTGGTGAGTAGGCAGGAACCAGTGGCACCTGGGTGGCCTAGGGCCTGGTCCTGGCCGCGGACAGCTAGGGAGTACCAGTGGGGTAGCCCGGTTGTTCCAGATGGTGGTGTTAGAAGGAATCCCAGGGGTTCACAGTGGCGTGGAACAGGACGGTGTCCCGGCAGTGGCGGGCCCGAGTCCGTGTTCTTTCGCCCAAAGCAGGGAAGCCCATCACGGTGGTGATCGGTCTACCCTGCGTTTTGGCTGGAAGGGGGTTGTGTTGGACACGGGCCTTTATGGCTGGTTCACCCCTGAACTTTTTGCTTTTGATGGCGACCTGGCGTTCATGATTTCTGGCTTGGCGCACTTTTTCCCTGGGTCCCAGAGTAAAGTGCGTGCATGTAGTTAGGCTGGCCTGCCCTCCCATAGGAATGCATGGGGAATGTCTGTGTCCCTAGTAGTTCCTGATGCGTGGGGAGTGCATGCTCGAATTTGGTATGTGCGAGTTCTTGAGAATGAATGCTTCGCAATGGTGTATGTGGCATGAGTGTGTCATGTGTAGAAATGCCACTTCTAGGACTTGGCATATTAATGTGAAATATGCCTGCCGTGTGATTGGCTGGAGCTGGCTGGTGAGCCTGGCTCCAGGAAGGCTGGATGGGTCTGCCCGGTGGTGAGTGTGAGATTAGCATGTTGATGGCTGGGGAGGGCTGCACCTGGTCCCTGATGGGCCTGGACTTTCCCCACACAATGCTGGCTCCGCCCCCTGTGGTGCGACTGATGACCCAAGCCCTGCCAGTGAATAGAGAGGGTGGTTGAGGTAAACAGAGTACTCAAGAACCAGCTGCAACTGGTTTCTACCCCACCCTGCAACTACAGACAAAGGATTTCAGTGTATAAACATGGGGCTGTGTCCCCACTGAAACTGTTCTCTTCCAGGATCCTGAGGGGGGCTGTGGCTGCTGGAGGCCAGGAGGAACCGCCACTTGGGCTGCCTCCCTGCCTGGAGGGCCAGTGAGCTGGCCCCTGGCCCAGCCTTGCCCCCTGCCTACCTAAGAACCTTGCTGAAGGACTTTGCCTGGACTTTGCTGGCTTCCAGCGACTGGAAGCGCTGTACTTTGACCCCTAGCGCCTGGGAGCGCTTTATTTTCCCCTAAAGCGCCTGGGAGCGCTGGTGATTACCTTTAGCGCTGGGGAGCGGAGCGTTTGTGCTTTTGTGGATTTGAAGCGCTCTGTTGCCCCACATTTTGCGTGGGGGAAAGCAGGTGCCCACCCTGCGTGTTGTTGCTTGTTCGCGGCTGCCCACGCCGCACCTGTGCCCATTTTTATTGCCCCGAGCGAGTGCCTACCTCGTCTTATATTTAAAATACTGTTCTGCCCGTGAAACTCACCGCCGCAGCCCCGGGGGCACGGAGAAGCCGAGGGAACCACAGCTGACGTCACCCGGGAGCCGCGCTGCCATTGGTTCAGGCTGTGGGAGGCTCGCCGGGCGACCTGCGTGGTGATTGGCTGCCCAAGGATCTCTACAGGAAGCAGCGGGAGCCAACCCCGTGCTCCTGCACTGCCCGGAGTGCACACAGAGAGGTGCGGCCACGCGTGGCGAAAGAGGCAGCGTCGTCGTACCCCCCCAGGCCCCCAGGAGCTAGGGAAAGCCCGGGGAGCGAGAGAGAGCAACACGACCCAAGACGAGACCCGCCGCTGAGGGGAGGAGCCGCCGCCGTACAAAGAGACGCGCGGCTCAACAGCAGAAGTCCCGGTGAGTGGAGACCTGGGTTCTGGGAGGCGCAGGGCCCCTCGCATTCCTCCTCGAGCTGCCCGACTGGCAGTGGGCCGCTCCGACGAATCTCCCTAGTAGGGAGAGGGGGCAGTTGTTCCTTCTGAGTCCCCCGAGCGTGACTCCAACGGGCCGCACCAGAGTATTTAGAGCCCCGAGAGGTTCAAGGCGTCCCAATTGGTTATTGAGCCGCAAGGCTCCAGAGGGGCATATTTGTTGAGCCCTGTGAGGCTCCCTGCATCAGTAGCTCAAGCCCAGAGAGAGGCTCCAGGACCCCACAGATGGTTTAGAGCCCTGAGAGGCTCTGGAGTGCCGCAGTGTTTGTGCAGAGCCCACAAGGCTCAAGAGGTACATTTGGTTATCTTGAGTCCAGGAGGGACTCCATCAAGGGGCACATCTTTATTTCAGAGCCCGAGAGGCTCCAAAGCACCAGAGTTGTTCGCAGAGAGCCCAGAGAGGCTCAAGGGGGCCCAGTCATTTGTTCAGAGCCTGCAAGGCTCCCACGTGGCCCCCCCATTTACACAGCTGCCCAGCACTTCGTGGGCAGCTGCCACGTTTAGGCCCCCTGACTTTGGACACAGGGCGTCCTAGCCCTAGCGAGGCCAGTTGGCCTAGGGACTGCCACAGGTTGTGGCTCATGTGAGTTTTGCGCAATTGCTTTTGCTTGCACCTCTGAATGTGTTTTGATGCATCATGTGTTTTTCCTTCCTTACACCTCTGAATGTAGGTTCTGCATCTTGTGTTTTCTTGGCATGCACCTCTGAATGTGTTTTGATACATCATGTGTTTTCTTTCCCTACACCGCTGAATGTTATGGCATCATGTGTAATGTTCCTATGCTTATACGCCTAGATGTTGGTGATTCTTAGGTGGTTGCTTTTCTCCTAGTACAGGTGTTGCTAGTGAGGTCTTGGTTCCCTGCGCAATATTTTCCTAAGGTGGTTAGGGTTGCGTAGGAGGTACTTATGCTTTACCAGTAATTACTGGTTGTGTGCTAATTTGTGCTACATTTTCTATTTGGTTCTACAAAGTATTCTATGTGCTAATTACTATTCCTAAAAAGTGATGATTCCTGACAGGTGTCCAGGTGGCCCTGTCTTGTAAATATCCCCCCTGTAAATTCTGCCCGTGCCTGTTGGCACATTGTAAAATGTGTGTTCTTATCTAATGTGTTTTGATCTAATACAAAGGCTATTTTTATATAACCCTGTGTGGAGTTTCCTTTGTGGTGGGCCTTGGGTGTTGTTGCTGGATGCGCGCGCAAACACTTAACCTACATAGCCTCCAAGTTTAGCCTTGCTGCTCGCGCCACGTTACCTAGAGGGTGAGCGGGGGTTATCTTGGCGTGTGACTCCCTTGCCCTGACGTGGAAGTGTTGGTCTCTGACTGACGTTGGCGCAAGCCTTGGCCAGCCAGAGATCCCGTTTCTAACAATGATACAATAAATGTCATTCGAACACTGCTTGAAGAAAATGAAATAGTAGGAGCAGACAAGGACTTTATAGTCCAATGTGTATCGATGGTATTATTAAATAATATTTTTCTCTTCAAAAAAGATCTTTACATCCAACGCAAAGGCACCAGCATGGGCGCTACTTGCGCACCGAGCTTGGCATGCATTTACGTAAGTATCTTTGAAGAAAGGCACATATATAATGAAATCAGCCCCTTCTATGAGAATATAAAAAATTGGGTAAGATTTATAGACAACATTTTTTTTTCATTTGGTCGGGATCGGAACAAGTTTTAAAAGAATTTTTAAGTTGGATTAACCTAGAAGATGTAAACCTAAAGTTCACAGCATCATACAGTAACAGAAAAGTAGACTTCCTAGACATTAGAATTAAGGCAGACAATAACCAGCTAGCGGTAGAACTGTACAAAAAGAAAACGGACCGTAATACGGCCTTACATTACAACAGCTACCATCCAAAAAGTCAGAAAGACAACATCCCCTTCGGCGAATTTCTCCGACTAAGGAGGAACTGTACATCCCTAGATGATTTCTATAAACACGCTGAAGTGACCAAACAAAAATTTATGGATAGGGGGTATCCGAAGAAACTTGTCAATCATTCTCTAAAAAGAGCCAGATACTATAACAGAGAGAGTCTACTGGATAAAAAAGAAAAAGATACAACTTTGGACAAAATAGTCATGGTCAGCTAATTTTCGATAATTGCAAATCAAATAAAAAATGTAATTAATCACAATTGGAAAATTTTAAATGAGGGAATGGAAACTAAACTTCCAAGACCTTTATATGCTTTTAGAAAAACAAAAATCTGCGTTCCACTCTGGTACATACTTACAGAGAGGACATAATAGGAGGACAAAAAACCTTATCAGGCACTAGAGCAATAGGGAATCACAAATGTGGCTTGTGCAGTGTATGTGACTCTTACCTAGTGACTAAGGAAATATGCCTGAATGGAGTCAACCACAAGATAAACACTTTAAACAACTGCAGAAGTAAAAATTTGATATACCTAATCCTGTGCCCTTGTTGCCAGGGGTATATAGGTGAGACAGGCATAGAGCTGAGGATACGCATAAGAGAACATAAATCAGCTATCAGATTGAACAAAGAAAATGCCCCTCTGGTAAACCACTGGAAAGAAAACAGTCACAACGAAACAGAAATAAAATGGATAGTACTGGAAAAAATTAAAGAACAAACAAGACTAGGTAACAGTACAAAAAAATGGAAACAACAAGAACAGTGGTATATCATGAAATTTGATACTATAAGAAAGGGTTTGAATACCAGAGAAGACTGGGATAATCTGATTTAAGAAGCATATATCGACAGGGTAATTTTGTTATTGCTTAGCATAGTACAATCTCTACACTGTGATAAAATCCTTCAGATCTTTAAATGTTATATTATGTCTGAAAATTCCAGAATAGGAATGTTTATATCTAATTTGGGGTTTTCCCACAAATTACTATAACAATAAAAAAGAAGGTAATATAGACAGAAATTAGATCATTATGTCACCTTGAAAGTTACATGCCATTCACATCGCTAATATATAAATAGGAACATTACCCGAGTAAATTTAAAAGTACCCTAATGGGTGAAAAACACTGCTCCATGGAACATCTAAGGGGAGGAGTAGTATGTAAATACGAACGCACAGACGTTCTTGTGCACAGACAATCTGATGTGCCAACAGTAATAGTTTGATGGATGAATCACTTGATCGAGCACTCGGACACTAATATGTAGAGAGTTATAAGATGAAATAGATGTGTCTCTAAACCACGTCCCGGGATATCCTTCACTCAATACGTGAGTATATATAACATGAACTACACCACTAAACAATGCCGCTCACGTAGATCGGGAAATTGGTGCATCTACGCATGCGCGTTCCGCAACAGTATTCCAACAGCTTACTACGATTAATAGAAAGGACTGGGAGAGGTATATATACGGAGACATAATGGCTTCCCAGTAGCAGAGAGGAATGCAGGATCGGACGTACCCGTGGCTGCTCGTGACCAGATCAATTCAAAGATAAGCGGGAGGGACCCGAACTCTAAAGTAGCCCGTCGTAAAGGAGGTTCCGATCCAGTATAGAGCGAGTAATAATCTTAGTGGTTTTTGAGAAAAGCCTGTTGATAAGTAGGTCTCGGTTAAGCTTAAGGCAAGTTCTCAGCTAAAACCGATTTTTGTGTAGGGTATGCAGTAGCTATCGAAGGCCCTAATGATGAGGAAAAGTGGGGGTACTTGGAATCCTATGATTACCCGACGGCGGGAGGTCTAAAATAACACACAGTGGACCTCTGTGCATTGATATTCGGAAGGGTAGCAATACATAGAAAATAGATACTTTTACACTAACCTAAAAGATCCAGGAATAAGCTGTAGGGATAAGGGGACAAGGGTTTAGTACAACCGGTTATCACGCTATTCAGAAAAGGGCAGATAACGAATTTATAAGTCAATATGATATAACCACAGGATAACGAATGTAAAGAACAAAACAAATTCGTTTAAATTAAATTCATAAAGAATAGCACAAATGTTAAGTACAACAATCTGTAAATTACTTTACATATAGTTCAGGCATAGCTTCGACAAGCCCATTTACCGTTATCCTGAGGCGAATGGGAAACTAACTAAGGAAAGAACACCACGGGGAAGAGGACACCCCTTAGATCCGTAGGTATGTATACGTTTGCAAGATATGCCACAACATAGGGAGACATAAAATCTTATACCCCTGCCTAAATAAGTTTATCGGTATTATCCCGTACAGGGGCCTCATCCATAGAATCGGTGAAACTCCCGGATCCAAAGGGTTATTCACCAAACTGTCAGGGTTATTGAACAAACCGATGAGACGTAAGGGCAAGGGAACTCACTCTACGGTAATATCCATTCAAACTTTACATACTCTGAGCTATAAACACGCACATATAGCCTTGATTTAAAGACAACAATAAGGAAAATATCTTGAACTGATAAACACATATCTCTGTGTATTTTCAGACTACGTACAATCTAAAGATAAAGCATAAAGATCCAGCATAACGTGGATTTGGTCTTAATCTATCTAAAAAGAAACAGAACCTTAATCTTAAGGTCAGTGAAAACATGAGTGAATGGTGTATTTGAGTGCATTTAGATAGAACTGGTCATCATCTAGGTTATAACGGAGGTTGTAAGAAATGAGCAATGTAGTATATCATGGGATTAGCCGTCAGGAATTTAGATAACATCAGAATATGTAATGCAATGTGGAATGTAGATATGCCCATAATGTTAATCATAAGATGTTTCCATAAAGTGTTCACAAAATCGTAGCTGTATGAATAGCATACTACTCAGACAGGGAAACGCCTTTTACTTTGAATCAAAAAAAAATGTCCTATGTATTGAATCAATCCTTTTCTAACACACAGGAAGGATACATGATTTTAACCCCAAACGACTTCGAATTGTCCTGAGGAAGGTGTGCCAATATCCAAGGGCAGATACACCGAAACACGTTGACGGTTTTTTTTTTGCTCCTTAGAATTCAAGCCCAGGAAATCCTTGTAATTAGGCATATTGTAACATGGGATGTGTATCAGCAATACTGTAAGGGCTTTTGAATCTTGAAATCAGTATTAGAAATAGGTGTTCTTTTTTTCTTTGGGGTCTTGCTTTTGATCGTAACTGATATATGTTTTGCCTTAGATAATGTTGTGATTAACTCTGATAGGATTTGTTGACACTTTAAAATGTGTATTCTCTTTTTTTCTCTGCTTTACCTGTGTACATTAATGAACAACTTTTAACACTGTTTTTATTTATTGCACAAAGTGATTGCTTTTTTATATGTATTACAAAACCTTATATGTAATGAATTTTGTTTTATCTACATGTTTTTTTTAAATAAAAAGTCTGTGAACGGTATAAATTAGTTTGTGACCAGTGATTACAAGTAGTACCTAGAGGATCAAGTGTGAGTGAGTGAATTACTTTTTCCAGGGATTCTCCTTAGACTTCTTGTCTGCAGTACCCTGTTCCCTGGAACATGTGGGGTCTTCTCTCTTCTTGTTGACAATATGATTCATAAACAGCACATAAGCGAGCAAGCATCAAAATGTATACATAAATGTCAATAAAGATAACATGAAAATTCAGTGTGATCATTAAGCCCACAGGGCTTCATAGAGTTCAATTTGAAAATTCACGCGTTTTCTCTCTGTAACAGATATTTGTTATTGTCTCTGTCCTCACTTCTCATAATAGTCTCAAGAACCAAGAATTTAAGTTGTGAAATATGATGTTTCATTTTGTTGAAATGTATAGCAATGGCGGGTTTTTCATTCTTGGTCCTGATGTTGGATTTTGTTTGTTTATACGAACCTTTATTTTCCTTTCTGTCTTCCTGATGTATACTTTGCCACACGGGCATTTGATCAAATAAATAACATTGGTTGTATCACATGTTGCGTTAGTATGGAGTTTAATCTTGAAACCTTTCGTAGGGTGTGATATAGTGTTACCTTTGATATTCATAACATTAATTTAAGTCGACCCACGTCATATTACTGTACATCAACACACATCACATTAATTTATGTAGGACTCATTGAGCCAAACATGTGTTGCAATAAAAGGTTCCCAAGGTCAGTTTTGTCAGGAGAAGTGTGGCTCAATGGTTAGAGCGATATACACAAACAATGGTCCTAAACCTATAGATTAAAGTAATTGACTTAATCAATGATGAATCAATCCTTGTATCTGAGCAACAACGTACAGTCTGCTCTATAGTACTCCAATACTTATTGTACAGCAAAAAGACCTAACACCACGGTTAAAGAAAAATATTTATTCTATTTCATTCAAATTTCATTGGTTATACTCATATTGTTACCATGCATGATTCAAAAAATGAGTAAAAACAGATAGGTTGCCCCAAAGGGAGCCTGCAAGTAAAAGTGTGTTCAGAGAATTGAAACAAGAAAAGGAAAGGAAATACACAGAAGTGAGCACAAAATAATTCTCATTATTTACAAGCAATATCGGCCCTATAATTCACCGTATTGAGAACCTGACCAAAATTCATTTGTATTATTGCAATCACAGCATTGTAATACATAAACCTATTTGCACTATCAACAATGGTGTTGCACAGGTTGGTCCAAGGTGAAATCAAGAAGGTGTCGACGTTTCGACTCGACTTAACCCAACGGTGATTTAAACCTGGGGATGCGAGTCTTCATCAGGACTGTAGAAACAAACAGGGAAAACCAAGGGATTTTTAATTTTACCCTAAAAAAGGAAAAAATGGGGAAATTACTAAACCGTGGTGAGGATTAAAAACTAAAAACCTATAACCCACACAAGGGAGGGTGGTTTTTCTTACCCTTCAGAATAGAGCAAGCGGTGGAAGGAGATCCCAATCAACACTTCCCAAAAGATATCCTATAGGAACAAAATAAATTAAATTCTAGAATGTATCTAAATCAGGTACTCGACAATTCACTAGACACAAGAGAAGATTGGGCGGCAAGGGGTATTTACCTTAAGCCTGTGTCCTCAATCAAATTGGGAAGGCGATACTTCATTCGCTATTTGATGGCGAAAAATGATACCTACAATAAATTAATTGGCATCAATATACCTTCACCGTGAACAATACGAAAAATATTTCCGAGTGATTCGTACTTATTCACCATGAGGATGGTTACCTTGATATAGGTGTCTGAATTCCTCATAGATGTTTCCAAGTGGTACTCTGTACCACAATTAGTAGGGTCCTAATTTCCGAGCTCCTACTCCTGGATTACCATGACTCTAAAAACGGGAGGACATTAATAATTGGACTATCATGGGCCATTCATTCAGTTGTATTGATATTGGAGTTATTTAATCAAAAAAGCGCTTACCTGATTCTAATCAACTAATTCATAGGTAAGCCAGTGGTACAAAACAGAATCCCAATTATTTCCTACAGGGGAGACAACAAAGTAAAGTCTCATTCAATATTTACGATATCAGTGCTTATTCATGTAAAGGGACGAAGTGTCCCTTTCACGCACGGGTCAATTTCAATTCGAACCTACCCGATAGTCAATAATTCGACTTTTTCATATCCAAGCCTCCCGGTGCCTCAGAAAGACGCCATCCTCGTTCCGGCACTTCCGCGTTAGTATATACGCCCGCGATGCCCCGTATTACTAACATAGAAGACGGGCTAATTCACGGGCCGACTCATGTCAACTGACATAGTAAAAGGACTGGTGTGTGGAGGATCGTGTAAAATAAATAAAGAGCCTCCGTGTCCGATATTCATTAGCTAGGCTTACATAGTGCCCTCATTTCACCTTTATGAGAATTTTATACGTCATTCCGGCATATTGGGGCGATTTCAGCGTTTATGACAATATACTTAATAAATTAGCATATGGAGGCATGATGGGCTACCCCATTTTCTTAATGGTTATCAATGGTTAGAGCGGCAGACCCTGGTCTGGCCCGGGACCAGGGTTCAATTCCACGCCTCGGTGGGACTTGGGCTCAAAAAATCCATGGACCTGATAATTCTCGCCTCGGTGCCTATTCCAATCATGGAGTCTCACTCTGCAATTCTGGGCAATAGCTTGCTTAATCTCCACAACGGCCCCCACAATGCTAAGGATGCCTGGCCTCCACCTTGGGGGTGCCCAGGAGTGGATGCATCACAGGGAAAGCCAGGATGGGTTCCACAGCGGCATTCGTACAAGCGCCTTGAGACCCTTGCGGGTGAGTAGTCCGCTATACACGTATCAATTTTTTGTTTTGTTGACAGTGAGGTTTGAAGCGGGTCTTGCTGTAATGGCAGCTATGGTCTATAGCAGATCAAAATTCACTGTAGACATAGAATGAGAAAGAAATATAGCACGTATTTGTATCTATATATATTGTTGTCTTTTCTGACAACAACATAGAACATAAATAAAAATTGTAGTCGTCAGGTTTATTATAGACCTGATTGGTTTGCAATAACCAATTCCAGGGTCGGGCACGAATCAGCAAAAAAAAGTGTTCGAGTGTATGACCAAAATCCTGTATTCTACACCTGCATACTAAAGTGCTAACCTTTTATCTGAATATCAGACCAGAAGTAAAACATCCACGGATGTCATTCAAATTGAAGAAAAACATCCATTTACAGAATTTGCTATAAAAAGGTTGTTTTTGTTTAGTGTGATTTGTCAATGCACGCTGGGACAGATATTTCAAGGGACTGGTAACCAACGTGTTGAACTCTCCACCAACCCCCTGAGATACCAGACAGACTTGCTCTCCTTCAGTGACTTATACCATTCCTCTTTACAAAATACTTAAACTAAATATTTTCTCATGAATATTGAATCAGATCTTCTCTTATCCCTAAGTTATTTTACTCATTCCTAACTTATCCGCCTTACTCATTCCATTCTCCGTGGCCCTTATTATGCCACACTTCCTTCCACCCATCCCCAAACTAGTACTATCAAATTGTTAATATTAACATGATGTTAATGAATATGTAATCCTTGACCGTTTGGTCAAATGCTAAAGTGCAGTAATGCCGACTGGAGCAGGTGGGCTATATAGAATTGTCAAATAATATTGTATCCAACCTTGTATTGTCAAGTGAGAAAAGAAATGCGTGTTCCTCCTCTAGTGTTTTAAACTGTGAAAAGCTACAAGTTGTGGGGTTTCACCTTTATGCATACCACAACCCTTCATTAGCACTGTATCCTGAGTAAATCCCTATGCTTTATTGACTCATACATTCTTGATTGTACAATCTTCCTGGACACGCAGGGCATTTGCAGCCTTCAATATTTAGGCCTCACCTACTAGACAGAACATGCACTGTTTATTGCATGGCATATTGTGGCTTTACTAAGAAAATACAAGGGCTTGGAGTTCACCCTTTTTTTTACTATTTGTTGACTTTCCTGTTACTCTCTTTTGCCTGCTTCTTATTCGTGCTCTAGCTTGTCAATCTTGTATTTATCCCTCCCATGGAGGATAGCCTGTTTATCATCTCGTACCAGTGACTGGCTTCTATGCTTCCACTGCTTGCTTTTATTTAAAACATAACTTTTTTATTTTGGGTTAAGCACTCCATGAAGTACATGTGCTTTCCAGATGTCTCCTTTGTGTACTTGTCACCCTCTGCACACCCTGTTGCTCCCAGGCATGCATGTGCTCCTGAGTTACATGCACAGCCTTGTCACTTGACAGTATCCTGGTAACTTCAGGCCCCACCCAGATTCTTTGATGTCCCAGATTTGATCCCAGGCACTGGAAAGTTAGAGAATCACAATTACAGAGTTAAAGGCTGTGGGACTGAGGCTCGTGCCCTAGCGCCCCATGGACTACAATTAAACAACATAGCCCAGAAAAAACAAACAAGCTTTTGCATCAGCTGACAAATCTGCCCTTGAGAGGAGCTGCACCCCATCTGTTGTTATTTTGATTCTTGTTTGTGTGATGAGACACCTCAGGGAGTGCCTCCCAGATGGTGCCTCACTCACTATAAGAATGCCAGGCAGCACACACATGCCAGGGTATCCACGCAGCCGAGGAGGGGGCATCCTTCCATGTATGTGCCTCTGAGACAGACATCTGCACCCAGAGGCCCCTCTCTGCTCAGAGTTCATCCACCCTGACAGGTAAAGAGTGTTATTGAATTTGTATCAATTTCTTTAAATGGACCTTAGTGCAATAGTGACAAGTATATAATACAGATCAAAATACTGTGCACTACAATAGTATTCGATATATAGATTTAAAAAGGAGAAGCACGCAGACACTTATAATAAATGGATTACAAGGTAGATCTTAAAAAGAGAAATATCCAGATAATTACATAGTTTAAAAGTGATAATCAATATACCTCATATGAGAAGCATCAACAAACATTCAAGCATATTTCAACTACTGTAAATGTCACAGATATGTCAGGCCGACTAAAACTACAACAATAAAAATGCAACATCAATCCTCCCCTCCCACAGTTACCACCTTATCAAGCAAAGCAGTCATAAATAAAGTACCAAAGTAAGATGTCGGGGAGCGGAGGTAACAATCCTTTGATTGAGAACATTATTTGTATAATCTGGTGACGAAGGAGATTCATCCAGCAACATGCAATGCAACAACGTTTGTCAGGCGATGGTTTGTTTTGGAGTTTGGCAACATTTGGAGTTTGGCTCATTCGCCTGGGTTTAACCGTGAACAAAGAGCTCAGGCCTGGAACTGGTGCACCAGGTTTGGAACCCATTGGCTGGAATATAGGTTCATGCACTAACTCGGTTACTGTGTGATTCAGGGCACGAGCTGCAGGCAGCACAGCTCGGAAACATGGAACCGTGCCTGCTCTTTCCAGGCTGCTTTGCTGCTGGCCAGGTCAGATTAGGCACAGGCGTGCTGGGTGGGCGAGTTAGTGGACGCTCTGGAGACATTGTTAGTTTAATGAGAACTGTTGCATGCCCCATACTGTGCGTGCACAGGTGCAGAACCGGATCAGAACACAGCCTCTTCCGGCTCCACCAGGCGCACCTCGCAGCTCTCTGCAGCCCACTTCGGCCCCAGAACTCGCTGTCATCAACTGCAGTTCCGATTCCTTTCTGCGCCACTTTAGAAAGCCAAGTGACATGTGCCTTTGATAAAAAATAAAATAAAAAAACAAGCAGCAGCATAACTTGCTAATCAGACTGTCTTTTGCAATGCTATTTTTGCCTGAATAATAATGGGTTTTGTGCTCAGTTCGTAAAACAATAGCATTAATCCATTATTTTTACGCTGCACTGAATTCCATGTATAGGTATAGTAAATAGAGAAGCACGCATGAACATCACGACTTAGTGTGACTTGTTTACAAAAATAAGAATTATGAAAAAGTCATGGTTCAAACCTACTAGTTTTTAGTTTTAAATCCAAGAAAAATGCCCCCACTTAAGAGTAGGAATTATGTTTTAGTATCAAAGGTCCATAAACTGCACAATAAAACTATTTGACTTCACATAAAAATAGGAACTTCAAGGAAGTTTGTAGTGCACGAACTATAATATAGCACTTCCCATAGCATGCGTTTACAACGCATGCCATTACAACGCGCTTGTTACAGCGACCGCATTGTTACATCGCATATGTCTACTACGCAAGTCGTTACAACGGCTTGCTGTCGAGGGTACGCTGGACTTCGGAATAGTATAATATACTATTCCCACTCCAGTGTGTGCAACAGTAGGGAAGGTGTTGGAATAGTAAATTATGCTATTCCTTAGTTATGAGCGCCCCCTATAGCAGGTTGTTGTAACGACTTGCGTTGTAATCTTATGCGATGTAACAACACGGTGGTTGTAACAGCAGCATTTCAATGGCATGCAATGTTAAGGCTGTGTCCACCAGAGAACAAATGACACAGTTTAATATAATCCTGGCACAGTCATGTCTCTAAAGCTTTCCAAATAGACTAAGATGAATCCCTAAATCCAAAGGTTGTATGCCGGTAGCACCTCCTCCTGCCTGCTCTTCTGTCACGTGACCCTCCTGCCTATAAGGAGGGGCTGGATGAGTGGCTCACTGAAGCCCTGGTGAGAGATGTCTTTGAGGGTCACTGCGCCCCAGGGTGCCTCCCTTTCAGTCCATACACCGCTAGTTTGTCTATCGCTAAAGGGGCCTCTACACTCCCAGAGCGGATATGGCGTCATCACCTAAATTTGAAGGGAGGTCTCTTTATGAGCATGCACTCCGTAAATATAGTCAAAACTCGTTAAACTTGCCGAAGCCAGATATGTTCACGAATGGCTCCTTTATTCTAAAAAAAAACACACTAAAGGACTATTTTTGCTCCTCAATGTCGCATGGCCTCCAGTGGCTGCTTCATTTGCGGCTTCCTCTGCCAAGCTGTGGGCTAATACTCATTTTTGGAGCTCACTAGCTCTTCAGCTTTCCCTTCTTAGACCCTTGTGTCTGACTTCTCCAAGGAGTTGCCCGCTGGCCTAGTTTAGTGGGGCAGATGTCCTAGCTGCCCCTGATGAGCAGGCTAGTGATAAGGGTGTTATTCCAGCCTGTGAGCATCTCTGAGCACATTGAAGACTTTAGGAGGTCCTCGTACTTGGGAGGATTCGATAGAAAGCACTGAAGCCATACCCGAGAAGCCCCCGAATGATATCTGCATGAGATTAGATGCTGGCGGTGTGGCAGCTTTAAATCCTTTGATCTGTCCACAGCCTTTGACACTGTGTCCAATGCCACTATTTAAAGAACCTGCTGATACCTGCACCTGGGTTTTCTGGTCCTTTCTTACGAACCCTACGTAGGCTGTCTCTTGTCAATGTTCGTTTTTGCGTCAAATCCTCAATACTGGGGGGTTGCATTACACTCTGTGTGTCTCTTCACTGGCCAATCTCATCGACTCCTTAGGTCTTAGAGTCTTGCATATGCAGATTATACTGGACTCATCCTCAGACTTGCTGGTCCCCTACAGCAGCTGCAGATGCATTGTAAGACTTGCTCTGGCAATGTGACCAGTGGAAGGAAACCAAACTCACTCACATTGAATGCAGAGAAGACACAAGTGCTGGCCTTCCGCACTTCTTCCCTGTGGACCTCAGAGCGGCGGCCAGAAACTCTTGACCCCCTTTTCTTTCCTTCTTTTAGGCATGCAATATGGGTGCTATGTTTGATACAGTTGTTGTTAGGGGCACATGCAATCCGTTATCATCTTCCCTCTTTCTTTGTTGAACATCATCAATAAGGTTTTGCGTTTTCTAAAAAACTCTTCTGGTGAAACTTTGGACTATGCATCGAGTACATCTAGGCTAGATTACTCGAATTGTCGGCCTTTACAGTTATCAGAGCAAAAAAATCAAACTGCTGCAGGTAGGGGGAACATCAGAGCCAATTACAAAGTGCGGATTTACGCAGTTCCGAGTAAGTTGTTCAGCTCCATTGTCTGCCTTTACCAAAAAGACGTTTTTTCAAAGCTCTTTGTCTACTCACAAAGCTATTTTTCACTACCATGTTCTCTCTTTTTTCCATTTATAATCAGAGCCACTGCAATTATGCAGCAAAAGAGGAATGCATTATGTGGCAGAGTTGATTACATTATGCAGCAAAAAAGGCAAATTACATGACCTAATGATGCAAATTTTGTGATAGTATTCCTTCATAATGGTGTCACTTTTTCACTTTAACACAGTATCACCTCGTATCATTTTAACATCCAAATATAGTAATATAGAACTGAAAGATGGTCAGACATCCTTTGCATAGGGCCTTCCACTGCGCAACAACGCAGGGCATTGCTATTTCAGTAACTGTTGGTACGCTTGAGCTAGAAAAAAAAAATTCCGTTAAAATCTGCAGATTATGCATCGGATGATAATTATGTGGCAAATGCGGTAAATAAATAATTGTGCAGGAAACGCCGCAGAATCGCCTAATTCCAGTGGCCCTGTTTATAACTCATGCAGGACATATGTCCCAGTTCACCCTGTTTTGTTTCCTTGCCTCAGCTCAGGAGATGAAGACGCGACGCCCTCTCTGTTGTCGTGGTTATGGCAAATGGCATTCCTTGGGCTTAATGGCCGAAAGGTGTTTACATTCCAGAAACTGCTAAAAATGCATCTACTCATTGCCTCTATGCAAGGTCTTTTCAGTGGTATTTGTTTTACATTTTAGGCCCAAGACACCCTTTTTCGGGTCAAATTGTCATCATTATCACCTGTGATTTTCAAGAAAAATGTGCCCGCGGACCACAGAAGTCGTTTAGGGTGGCACCAATTAAAACAGCTTTGCAATGAGAACAAACTTTTTGAGAATAGTGCTGCTGCAAAAGAGAAGGCTTCCTCAACCGGAGTACCCTCAGAGTACATCACAAAACACGCACTGCAGGGCCTCAAAACCGACACCCCATCCCCAAACCCCCTCTGTGGTGGCTTTGTTGTCTCTAAAAAGTAACTTATGTTTTCAAACTGAATAAAGGCACTGTACGTCGAACATCATCCAATGAAGAACCCCCCCCCCCCCCCCCCCCCCCTCCACAATTCCCTTCTTGGAATAAAGCCAGCTTTTATAGATCTCTCGCTGCAGACAACTTCTCCCTGCCATTCTGGCTTCTCTAAAGCCATGGCTAAAAAGGAAAACTATGAATACGTATTTGGGCTCTGTCTGAGGAAATTCGATCGCTTTTTAATTAATACCCACTCCGCGTGAGGACGCGTAAGATAGCTCAGCGAGTTAAGCACACGCTGCTCAGATCTGAGTCACCTTCAGTCACAGAGGTGAACCGGGTTAGGACAGTGTCAGCCTTTCTGAATCGAACCCCTGTTAAACGGATCAGCATTGGGTTGAGTACTAATGGGCAGCAGCTACTGACAAATATCACTTCCGGTCTTTATCTAGCTCCTGTGCATACCCCATAAAATGGCGTGTACACAGGAGCTAGATAATGACCCGAAGTAATATTTGAACATGTTAATGCCCAGTGTTTTTTACATCTTCAAGGCGGGGAGTCAGCTACTACTATGTACTCAGGACTCAGCTGGTAAGTCAACTGAACCTAGGAAATAGTCAGGATTTGCTCAGAATCACATAATTTAGTAATTCTTCAATTGTTGCTGCTGTGAGCTGGCAATAAAGGAGATTTGCATAATGTTAGCCTCCCTGTCATGCCATTATATCCAGAATTTAGTCAGGTGGGGAGGCCAGGATTCTGGCTGGGGTCTCTTGGTTTTGTATTTGCTCTTCCAATCTCAAGTGTGCACTTCCCGAAGAGAGAGCACCGCTGAGTGATAAAGAAGAGAGAGGCACACACATGACTTCCATGGTAAGTGAGGATAAAATGGGCAGCAGCTACTGACAAATATCACTTCCGGTCTTTATCTAGCTCCTGTGCATACCCCATAAAATGGCGTGTACACAGGAGCTAGATAATGACCCGAAGTAATATTTGAACATGTTAATGCCCAGTGTTTTTTACATCTTCAAGGCGGGGAGTCAGCTACTACTATGTACTCAGGACTCAGCTGGTAAGTCAACTGAACCTAGGAAATAGTCAGGATTTGCTCAGAATCACATAATTTAGTAATTCTTCAATTGTTGCTGCTGTGAGCTGGCAATAAAGGAGATTTGCATAATGTTAGCCTCCCTGTCATGCCATTATATCCAGAATTTAGTCAGGTGGGGAGGCCAGGATTCTGGCTGGGGTCTCTTGGTTTTGTATTTGCTCTTCCAATCTCAAGTGTGCACTTCCCGAAGAGAGAGCACCGCTGAGTGATAAAGAAGAGAGAGGCACACACATGACTTCCATGGTAAGTGAGGATAAAAAGGGGGGGTCGGGTAAGAGGGAAAAAATAAGGGGCAATCATTAATTAATGTCTTTGAGCAGGGGACACTGAGCAGGATAAGGGGGTGCTGTGCATTTTATGATCTTTCGAACAGTGTGTGAAACTGATTCTCAGGTCCTCGCCTTCTGTTATCCGTGCCCGTGCATGACCAAATCCTCCAATTGAGCATGAAAGGGAATGTAGGAATACATGATATAAACTGTATATTACAGTGAATCATGTGTCTTCAGGTAACTGTCCTCAATATGACATAACATAACATGTGTATTTGTAAAGCGCACGTTCACCTGTAGGTGTCTTGGTGCTGAATAACAGATGTTTATTGTTACCCAACTCAATGGCACTCATTTTATCGACCTCAGATGGATGAAAGGCTGAGTGGACCCCCCAGTATTTGAACCTGTGACCATGAGGTCGAACACAGGCCCCTGCAGTGGAAGCATTAGTCCACTGAGCCACCAGACCCGGCTTTTTGGGCACCCAATATCAATTTAAGTCGATAAACATCACATTAATTCACGCCAACACATGTCACATTAATTTACGTCCACACACGTCACATTAATTTGCGTAAAACTCATTGAGCCGAACATGTGTTGCAATAAAAGGGTCCCAAGGTCAGTTTTGTTGACAGTGAGGTTTGAAGCGGGTTGTGCTGTTATGGCAGCTATGGTCTGTAGCAGATCAAGCTTTACTGTAGACCACAGGAGTGCAACAGGTAGCCAGGGAGCTACAGGTAGCACCCCAGTACCCTGGAAGTCGTTCCCTGAGATGTAATTCGTCATAGTACTTAATTCTGTGGCTCTACCACAGCCATTTTGAATAAGGTCACTTTGCAAGAAAAAGACAATGTTTTCTTTGAGTGTGTTAACCCCAAATAGAATGTTCATGTTTGATACAAAACCATGTATTATAAGAAACTGGTATGCTAATGTTTGAAAATAAAATGATTGACAATCCAAAACGTATTTCAAACTGCTCTTTGAATGATAGTTCATACCGAGTTGTGGAGGTTTATAGCTTGATGGATTTCATGTGTGCCAGTGGATAGGACACTAAAAGTCGTGACTGGTATGTCATTGGCCATGTGGAGACAGTTTATGATAAAACTTTACTTTTCGTGAGAAGGCTGTCATGTGTCAAAGTGGTTGGTGTTCTATTACAATATTGAATTTTAAGTATTGTCCACCCAAGATACAAACTACAGACTACCACAATATAGTGAAGGTAAGTATACAAAGGTAAGTATAGTTTTATGTATGTTCTTAACTCCACATCTACTTATCTTGAAAAAATATATTCTAATATTGTGACATACATTTGGGTGGCCACTACAAGCAATTCTGCAAATTGTGCATAATAATGTAATTGGCTCTGATGATCCCCCTACCACAGCAATTGTCAAA
This sequence comes from Lissotriton vulgaris, assembly GCF_964263255.1. Taxonomy (NCBI): domain Eukaryota; kingdom Metazoa; phylum Chordata; class Amphibia; order Caudata; family Salamandridae; genus Lissotriton; species Lissotriton vulgaris. The sequence continues at coordinate 128,458 of NW_028251365.1, read as the reverse complement.
GTCATCTGTAGATCAGGACTACTTTTATCACTCAGTGGTAGCTCTCCTTATAGAAAAGGATGGAGACGCCTACTGTAGACACAGAGTGCGAAAGCAATGTAGCACCTGTATTTTCTGACAACAGCATACAGACCGAAAAACGTAGGTCATTAGGTTTAATATAGACCCAATTCAGTTGCAATAACCAGTTCCAGCGTTGGGCATGAACCAGCTACAAATCTCCACTTAGTAAAACCTGCATTCTACACCCGGATCCTAGAGTGCTAACCTTTTATTTAGGTGACAGACCAGAGGTAAAAAAGCCACACACATCATCCTAATGGAAGAGAAGACATCCTATTCACAGAATTTATTACAAAAGGCTGTTTTTGTTTGTCTTGTGGTTTGTGAATGTACGCTAGAAGAGACATTTTAAGGGAGTGTTAAACAACTTGTGAAATTCACCCACACACCCTGAGACAGCAGCCAGATTTGTTCTCCTTCAGGAGGGGTCTAAAAACGTTCTTCTTCACAAAAGCCTTAAACTAAGTATTATCTCATTGGTATTTAGGCATGATCTTCTCTTATTCCTAAATTCTGTTACTCATTCCTAACTAATCCACCTTACTGAATCCATTATCTATGTCCCTTATTATGCCACACTTCCTTCCACCCATCCCCATACTTGTACCATTGTGTTGTTAATATTGACATGTTAATAAAAATATAATCCTTGAAAGTTTGTTCAAATGCAAAAGTGCACAAATGCCGACTGGAGCAGCTGATCTATTTAGAATTGTCAAATAATAATGTATCAAACCTTGTATTCTCAAGTGAGAGGGGAAATGCATATTAATCCTCTAGTGTTTTAAACTGCGAAACACTACACGTTGTGGGGATTCACTTTCATGCATACAACAACCCTTCTCTAGCACTGTATCCTGAGTCAATACCTATTCTTTATTGACTCATTTGTTCTAGATTGTAAAATCAGTATTAACAGACTGGAAGAACATTTGCAGCCTTCAATATTTAGGTCTCACCTACTAGACAGCACATGCTCTCCTTATTGCATGCCATATTGTGGGTTTACTAAGAAAATAAAGGAGCTTGGAGCTCACCTATTTCTTCCCATTTGATGGCTTTCCTGTTACTCTCTTTTGCCTGCTTCTTATTGATGTACTAGCTTGTCAATCTTGTGTGTGTCCCTCCCATGGAGCATAGCCTGTTTACCATCTCTTACCATTGACTAGCTTCTATACTTACCACTGCTTGCTTTTCAAGCACAACGTTTTTTCTTTTGGGCTAAGCACTCCATGAAGTGCATAGGCTTTCCAGCAGTCTGGGATAAAGCATCACTTTAGAAATTACAGCAGCATTTTCTCGCCAGGTACACCCTCTTCCCATGCCCGGATTAGTGATTTGATGTAATAGAATAATGGTGCTCTTGGATCCTACGCAGAATTAGAATATTTCTGTAGCTCTCACTGACAATTGTCTACAAAACACTACGGATTGTTTCTTCATTATTGAAAACTTGTGCTGTAAAAGGCAACATTTGCCATCAATTTTCCTCAAGCACCTTGGGGGTATGTCCTGCAACCCCAGCACCTGCAGGAAGTTGTCCTGGTTTACTGCATTCGATCGTTCTGTGTAATTGTGGGCAGGTTAATACTTTTGGCCAGGGTTGCTGATAGTTCTCAATCTGGCCGTGCAAGGGGACCACGCAGTGCTGCTGAATTTTGGCTAGCCACCTCACCCCACCTTAATTTCGTCTCATGCACCATGTTTCTCACAAGAAGAATTTACCCTGTTGCCAATATCAGGGCTGATCAATAGTCTGAGGATTTTCCTTTAATCTATAAAGCAGCATGTGTCCTAATAACTCATCACCTGACTGTTTAACCTGGTCTTCGTGTTTCATGCATAATGATATTTAGCACATTTTATTATAACTTTTGGCAATCTAAATTTCACAGAATTAAGAACATCAAATTTTCTTATTCAAGGGTTGTGATATTTGATGAAGGAGGGTTGGAGGATGAGCAGCAAAAAGGCCTCCTTACTGTGTGCAGAAGAGCATCACAAGTTCTAAGACATATTATATATATTATACACAGAGAAAAGTTATGTATTATCAACCTATTAAAGTGTGCAAATAAAAAAACGAAAACAAGAAAAAGTACTAATCCAAATTCATAATACCTACACATTAAAATAGATTCCCTACTAATCCCCCCTACATGATTTGGAGCTAGTCTTGATAATACATCACTACCAAGCCAAACGATTCGTCATAATATGTTATTGTACAAGAGATGATAGCTGAGATATATGATGAAATGTGTGATCTATGTCACAACAACAGAAACATAATATGCGTGCTTGGACTGGGTGCATACTCTGCATACAGAAGACCTGTGCAACTGTTAAGACATTATTTTATTTACATTGAAATTTACATAGTATGAACCCAATGGGTGTCAGAGCATTTCAAATAATTCAATTTTGTTGGGAACATGATTTGGGTTACAAGTTATAATAAGGAGATGTTTCTAATATTTTGTGGAAGGTTCCCATTTCTCTCATTTAATATTTGGACGGTTCAAGGTAGACCATGCAAAGGGACCAAGCTGTCTGGGGTAGATGATATCACAGGTCAGGGCTCTAGTGTGTCTACACCTGTGCTAGAGGAGAACCTCTACCCTCATAGAGGTGCTGCCATTCCTATCCAGCTGTGTTCATTGATACAAGCAGGGGTCCAGCGTGCTGCGTCCCACATCTACCTGGTCTGCCCTCTGCATCATCTCCAATTGCGGATAAGAGAACATCTCCCTCCAAAGACTGCATGTGTATCTGTGTTCTGTGTAATGTTGGTGGCTGATGCTGGACTATGGGTGTTTGCTGATGTCACGCAGTACATGCTTGAAGTTGGAATCCCATCTTTTGCTCCTTCCCTGAAGGTAAAGGGTCATGGCTGAAGCACATTTATTTTGAATTTGCACCTTGACGGCATGGCTGGAGAATGCTAATTTTTCACCCAGATTCCTATGGATGTTTGCACCTAGATTTTCAAATCCTTGCTTTAAACATTATACATGCGTGGTGGCGATTCTGTGAATGGAAATATACGAATTCTGTCTATAAACCCAGAGGCTCTCACCTCCATGTCCTTCTTAAAAGTCAAAAATAATACAATATGCACTTGTCAATCTTGTCAATCTGGCTAGAATGATCTTAATTTGTGAGGCAAGTAGTGGGGGAAATATCCATTGGAAGTATAATAAGCAAGTACTCTGCTCTAAGGGAACTCAGCTCCAATAGGGATCTGCTTTCAAAAATCGTTCAACCTGGGAGAGTACTCAGCATCACTCAGCAGCAGCTCCTCTTCCACTAAGTCAGAGGAGCGTCGCCCCACTGCTTTGAAACAGAGAAGAACCGGAATAGGTTTGTGGGCGGGGCTCCTCTGATGACAGAGTAGCAGGTGGAGGAGTGATATGTCCACTTTGCTTGTTCGTTAACACAAAAGGCCACCGGTAAAATTACCAGTGGTCAGGGGGTTGGAGAGGCGACTAATTGGAGTATGTCCTCCCTGGGGATTATACTTCACAAAAAATACTCCAATGACACTGTACCAGGACAGAATGTCTGGTGATGTGTAATTTAAAGAAGGCTACGCTATAGATGGTAGTGAGGGTTATGCAATTACCCACTTAAGTTATGATGGCCATGCTAGTCATGTCCGTATGTTTGGGGGGAGGAAACTAGTTCTTTTTAATTACCCTCACACACCCTAGTGGTGTCATGCTTCATCATCGGGTCACCCCAACCCCTAAAAGTCGGGGTGGGCTCAACCACAGTGTTGAGTAGCTCTTAAGATAGATGAGGGAAGGGGGATTCAAAGATAAAACCTCAGTTAGACCCCTGGTTTCCCTTTATTCTTGGGTCTGGGTGGGTCATTAAAATTCTAAAAAACGGGTCTCTTTTGGATTTTATTGGTCCTAAGACCCTAGTGCCGACAAGTTCCAGTCCAATGGGGCCGTAAAGGTCCAGGACTTTCTTCAGGGGTGGAGATGAACCCCCTTCTATGTGTAGGAAAATAAAGGATGGAGGATCCCTATCCTATTTGTGTGGCGAGGGAAGAGTAGCTTCTCCTCGTGTATGTAAAAAGTGGCTCCATCTGTGGGGCAAAACCACAAGGAGACATCAACATCAACATAAACAACTTATGTTTGTAACAAATAACTTACAAGGCCGACAAGCATAAATCCATGCATTCTATGGGCCTCATTTATGAAAAGTGGCGCATTGCGGGAGAAAAACAGCGATGCAACACTCTTTAGTGCACCATCCTTGCAACACCATGGATGAGCCGTATTTAGACTACGACCCTCCATGTCAAAAGGATTGAACAAATACGTCAGGAATCCTGATGTATCTGGTGGCGCAGTAATGATGCATTGCTGGAGTGTGTCAGTAAATTGACACAACTCCAGTGATATGTCATTACACATGGGCGAGTCCCATGTGAAAGGCTCTGTGTCACTCCTTACGCCTGCTTGAAGCAGGTGTAGGGGTTGTGATGCAGTCAAATCAGAAGAGTGGCGCAGGGAAATATCATAGATTTCGCCACACCACTTCTACATGCATTTTTTTACATGGGAACGCCCATCCTGCATACATTATACCTGACACAGATATCATGTAGTGCAGGGCTTTAGAAGTGCCTAGATGCATCTCTTTGTTTACACTGCAGCAGTGTCACAAAAAGTGACGCAATAGTGGCGCAAATCTGCATAAATAAGGCCCTATATTTCTCTGAAACGCATTAATAAAATCTACATTTTTTTAACCCAAAGCCCTATTGGTTCTTACTTCCACCTTTAGGGATGTCGAGCTTGCTTGGCCAACCAGGAATTCTCCCACGTATTTGAGGAATGTTCTTGGAAATACCTATAAAACCGTTGGTTTGGTCTCTTTAATTAGGAAGTTATGCTGGAACAGCGCCGTTTTTCCACACGTTTAAAAAACATGTTCTTTGAACTTTAAGTTCTACTTTTTTATAGATTTAAACATTTTATGACAGAAAAAGGTGTACCTGAATGACTCTTGCAAAACAGAATCTACTATACCACTGCACAGGCATGTATCACTGATCCTTATTGCAAAGACCAAAGTAGCAATTAAGTTGTGCAATATGCACGGCACAAACAAAATAAATGGAGTCATAAGACAAAGAAACAAAGGTTGATCATGTTGCATGACAAACAGCTCCACATCATGTTTGTTAAGTGGCCAGTTAGTACTTCAGTTAGTAACATACACCTGACTAAAGGGAACACATTTTCCTGATATGATTTATATGCCTGTTTGGCCATTGCACCAGGGTAAAGACAACTTAGTGGACATTACTAATTCCCAATGTGATGTGGTGAGGAACTGTTAGGTTGACTTACCCCAATTTTAATCTGTGAAGCTTTGTAAGATTATACATTGCTTGACATTTTCCAGAAAGATTTTTTTCTCTTTAAATGCATTTTTTGAATTTTCTTATTTTAAAATAAGCTTGGAATTTACACAAGGAATGCACAGCATGAACCACAAAAGTGGAAAGCCAACATTTGGAGCACCAGCCCACTACATTATGGTGCCATCCATATTATCATGGGAGTCACACTAATGAACCATCCTCCTGCTTTCATGGGTGATGTAGTCAAAATTAATATTCTGTGAATGCTGGCACTGATGGAGCCGGGGTCTCTAAATCTCATTCTCTTAGTATAGTCAAGCCAAATCCCCCACTGGTCGAATGGACCTTGATAGTCAACTTGAAGTGTTGAGGGAGAGCTAACATTCAGAAGACATGTGCATGTCAATACATAAATGCTGTTAGAACTGGGGGTCTTTAGTTGGCAGAGGAAGGTACCAATGTCCAAATAGGGACCCTTGCTTCTAGTCAGGGTAAGGGGGATACACTCTTTGGATAACCCCTGCTCACCCCCTTGGTAGCTCGGCACGAACAGACAGGCTTATCAAAGGCACTGTGTAAAGTATTTGTACCAACACTCACAGTAACATAGAGAAAACACCATAAATAGACTCCACACCAGTTTAGAAAAATAAAGTATCTTTATCCAAACTATACAAGAGTCCAAAATGACAAAGATCCAACATACACAGTTCAAGAATATGATTTTAAAATAGTTCTAGGGTTTGCGTCAAAATAATCCACAGTTGCGTCACTTTTAGCCCAAAGTACATGTAGATGCAACAAAAGTTCCTAGTGGCAACTGCAGCCTCGAAAAAAAAGCCATGCATCACTCCTGAGACCCTGGAGATGCGATGCGACAACCCCGCCGCACGCAGCGGGGTTGTTGCCAAGAATCCGGTCTGTATGGGGAGCAATGCGATACCTTGTATGGATTCCGGGGCGCAGGTTCTCCGGTAGAAGCGCCTCGCACAGGCATGATGCGACGATCATAGGGGGGGCATCGATCTTCGGTGCGGCGGCAATGCATGGCGAAGCATTGATCTTGTTCTATTGTGGCCCCTCGATGCGTTGACTCTGCGACGATGTTCGCAGCGACGGGATGCGGTCTGCAAGCAAGCAGTGGGACGGTTTCTCACAGCGATGACAGGCTCTGCAACAGTACTCGCAGCGACAGGAATCTTCCCACACCAGGATGATGCTCTCTGCAAGCGAGCAATGCGTTGGTTCTTGAAGTGGCAACAGGCGTGCGACAATCTTCACGGCGACAGGAATTTTCTCGCACTGTCGACGATGCGCTCCGCAAGCGAGCGATGCATGCAAATTGTAGATCTTCTTCTTTTCTTCTTGTCCAGCTCCCCAAACAGCAGGCAACAACCTCCAGAGGCCCCACAAATGGATTAAGCACTCTAGGCAGGTCAGAACTCACACAGCAGAGTGTGAGAGGGGGAAGCTCGGGGTGAAATTCTTTTCTTCCTTGGACTTCTTAACAGGAGGCCAGCTCTTATCAGGCCCTTGGAGATCTCTTCAAGCGAAAGGAACACAGTAACAGCAAAGTCCTTCCCCTCTCCTTGGCAGAATAGCAACTGCAGGTCAGCCCACAAACACACAGCAGGACAGTCCTTCCTCTTCAGTCTTCCAGCTTTTCTTCTTGGCAGAGGTTCCTTCTTGATCCCAGGATGACCTAATTTTCTGAAGTCTGGGTAGCCCTTTTTATACCAAATTCTCTTTGTTCTCTGAGGGCAGAGAGGTCTTGGCCTAGTCCAAACCAGTTCTGGTCAGTCCTGGAGCACTTTGCTTACCTGACTCCTTCATTCCTTTGAGAGAGAGGGGCAGGGTCATCAGCCGCACAGCAGGAGGTGGAGCCAGCATTGTGGAAGGCAGGCACAGCCCTATTCAGGCCAAGGTGCTATCCCCTCCCACCATGTAGATGAAGCTATTCAGCCTAAGGTTGACTCATACAGCCTCTGGGAGCCACCACAGCCCCTGTCACTCACAAACCAAACAGTTAATTCACCAACAGGCCAAGGCACACAAAAAGGTCAGACAAGAAAACAGCCACTTTCTAAAAGTGCTGTTTTCAAACACAGGATTTAAAAACTATCCTTCCTAAAAGATGTGTTATTAAATTCTGAGTTCAGGGATACCAGACTCCTATGGGAAGATATGCAGGTAAACATTATACATAGCATTCCCCGTTATAGCCTATGGGCAAGATAGCCTTGCAATAGTGAAAAACGAAATTGGAAGTATTTTACTATCAGAGCATGTCACCTACATTAGTACCTTTCACATACACTGCACCCTGCCCAGGGGGGGTACCTTGGGCCTTCCATAGGGGTGTCTAATGTGCACAGAAAGGGAAGGGTTAGGCCTGGCCAGTGGGGATACTGGTCAGGTCAGCATGGCAGTTAGGAACTGCACACAGGCACTGTGGTGGCAGGCCTGAGACACCATTTTAGGGGTACTCATGTGGGGGGCACAATCAGTGCTGCAGGCCCACTAGTAGCATTTGAATCACAAGCCATGGCACACTCATTGCCTTTACTAGGGATTTACTGGTCAAATAAATATGCCAATTATGGTTAACCAATCACAATAACAAATTATACAGAGAACATATGCACTTTAGCACTGATCAGCAGTGGTAAAGTGCCCAGAGTCCTATTGCCAACAACCACAGGTCAGGAAAAATAAGGGAGGAAGAAGCAAAACGTTAGGGGATAACCCTGCATTTTCAAAAAATGCAAATCAATAATAATGAAAGAGTGGATAGTGTGCAACCTTGTTTTCAGATTATTAGTTAGGTACGATCAGTAACCCGTCCAAACATTAGTCAGGATTAACAATTTTAGGAAAAAGTAAAATGACTTGCAAAATCTAAATGGCAATATTATAAAATACAGGATGCAAATAATCAATACAAAGAGAACACAAATTATCCAAATTCAGTGTTTCATAACGAAACTAATTCTATCTAAAGTAGAAATAAAAATGCAAAGGGGTATCTACAGGGCAAATGAGGAACCTGTCAGCATCATATGAATCTACTGGAGTTCATGAAAACTTACAGAGGGGCTTATTCATGAGAGCCTTGCATCACTTTCACGAAAAGTGGAACATGCATAAATCAGGGCTCTGAATCAAATGTATGAAGCCAGGCAAAGCCACCCTGTATGGCTTTGAGTGGCCTTATCAATCTTGAGTAAGGCAACACAGCACAAATCAGTGAATTGCCCAACTCTAAGCTCGGAAAGCATACCATGGGAGTTGTGGTAAGTATTTTCACACAACACCCATGGGGTAGCGCCAAATATTTACACTCCTTGATTTGAGGCGTAATGAGGAGAAATAACTTTATTTCTTCTGGTTTTTTCCTTTCTATGTGTGCTGCATTCTGTATTCTGGAAATTGCCTAAAAGTAACAAGAAGTAGCATAAAGCACTGCTTTGTGGTATTTTTTTTAGCATAACAAGGGTGTTACATGGGCGTTCCCATGCAACTACCTATGCTTTTTGCCACAAAACCATACCTACCTAAAAACTGAGACAGGGTTTTAGGATTGTTTCTGTGCAGGAAGGTGCCGCTGCATGCAATGAAGGCAGCCTTGCATATTGGTTCTAGACTTACGAAATGGCACCAGCACAGGGAGAAAGGACAGGAATACACTATGGGCCGGATGTAGGACACCAAATACTGGTCGGTAACGGCCTGATTTCGGCCGTTACCGACTGGTATATGGTTTTTTTTAAAAAAAAATCTGGTATATGGTTTTTGATATGTAAGGGCCTTAAATTTTGCAGAATCGGTAAATTTACCGATTCCATAAATTTACCGATTCGGTAAAATACCGAATCGGTACATTTACCGAATCGTTTGATCTAGATGTAGGTGTCACTGAAAACAGTGCCACAGGCCCTTAAGAATTCGTTATTTACCACGCAATAATATTTTGTGGTAAATAACGAATTCCAGTGTACATGCACATCTGTGCATGTACACCTGTGCCATGTGACACACATACATGCCCTTGGGCATGTATGTGTGCCACATGGCACACAAGCAAGAATCAGGGGTGGAACAGGTTGTCAAAGTGACACCCTGTCCTTCTTGACAATTCAGTAATTTTACTGAATCGGTATTTACCAATTCGGTAATTGACATTGATTCCTATGGGCCTCAAGGCCCATAGGAATCAATAGCAATAACCGAATCGGTAAATACCAATTTGGTAATTACCGAAACATACCAATTCGGTAAAAATTACCAAATTGTTTCCTACATCTCATTTACCGAATCTAGAATACCGAATCGGTAAAATTTGGTATTCTAGAGTCGGTAAATGAGATTTACCTACATCGGGCCCTTAATTGCATAAATAAGGTGCATTCCTGCCCTTTCACTTTGGTGTGAGGCAATGCATCAATGTGACTTGCTGCGCTGACCTAAGGTAAAAGCCCATACATGAGGCCCAGTATTTTGAACTCTTGGAGCAGGGGCGTGGAAACCCTATGGCCTGAACATTTTCATGGGAAAGATGTAGTTTACCAGTGTGGGTATTTTGTTCCCCAATCAGGTATTTTGTTCATGCTCATTGATCTCAGTACTGGTTTAATTGCTCGTCTGTTATTATTGTGCGATAATAACCGTTGATCAACAGGTATGTATAACCTCTTGCTTTCGACACATTGCATTGCTATAAACCAACACAGGGCTTGAAAAGGCAAAAACAATCCTCACTATAAGGCTCAGTGAAATAAATTATTAGTGAGCATGAACACTGGTTTGAAGCATAGAAGGTTAACCCTTGTAATTTATCCAGTAGAAAAAGATTTTTCAGCAGACTCACCATCCATCTATTTAAGCCTGTCATGAGACCGTGGGCCATATTTGCAAATAGTATGCCCTGTTTATAAATCACAATAGTGAGGCAAAAGAACATTTTGGAAAATGCAAAAATGTAACAAGAAGTAGCACAAAGCACTGCTTTGTGGCATTTGTTTAGCATAACGAGGGTGTTACATGAGCGTTCCCATGCAACTACCCATGCTTTTTGACACAAAACCATACCTACCTAAAAACCGAGACAGGGTTTTGCATAATAAAGTATCACCGTTTGACAGCAGGCGTTAAAGAAGAAATTTTGGAGAAATGTTTTCATTTCGACTTTCTTTTCTGACTTTGCATGCATGCTGCACTGAATAGCACACATACAAATTAGGAAAAGTTTTAAAAGATGTCTAGGTGTAGTATCCGCGTAGGTGTTGTTGCTGCTTAAGCCTGGAACGACCTGCCCCTGCACATCGTAGCCAGGGCTGGCCTGGCCGTTGCGGGCACCAAGTGTTTTCCCGGTGGGCTGCCAGGGTGGAGGCCGATTTTGGGCCCCTAGAGACCGTTTCTGTTACAGGGCCGTGTTTGCAGTATAGCTGCTGAATCGGCCCCGTGACTAAACTGTCCAAAATCGGCCCTGGCACACACCTCGGCCACTCCCAGGAGGGCTGGCTGAGCTCTTTGCAAGGGCCAGTTTTGGTTCCCAGTCCGGCACTGATCGGAGCCTCCTCCTATGTTCATGAATTCCACAAGAAACAGAAGATGTGGCCCTTCAACTTGCCCATATTCTGGCTCGGCCAATACAGCTACTGCTTCAGCCTCAGGATAACCTCTCAGGTGAGTTGTGCACCATACAAATACACATATTACATAACTTGTTGGCTACTTGGCACATGCCAGTGGTGCAAGACCATGATATACCACTTCAAAGTGATCTTTAACTAAAGTGGAAGTAGAAGGGCAGAGGGATACCAAGGCTTCGTCTACAGACGTTATTCAGTAAAAATCTGCCTTTTATACAACAAAAAAAGACATAGGTGACAGGACAGGTGCTTGTGTATAACTTTGCAACCCCACAGTTGTGTGGGATGTACAGCTCAAAGCACAGCCCTGTTCACTGAAGTCAGTCTGCTCGTTCAGTCACCATTTGCTCAAGAACCTTTCTTCTGCAGTTTCACTAGCTGTGGAAACCACCACCATCTTTGAAGCATGAGGTCCATATGTAAGGGGGCTTATTCACAAACCCCTTGTCACTTGGGAAAAAGCGGCATACCGGTGGTGCAAGGGGCTTGTAAATAAGCCCCGAGGTGTGCTTCATTTCTGCAATGTATACATGTTGGGAAAGTAGATAAGTGAGGTGTTAGGTCAGGCATGAAGGGAAGAGTATCTTGTATTAGTGAGTGGCAAGTGAGGCATAAATACTGCTGAGATGGTTGGGAATGCTGCTCCACTTAAGAAAGTTCATGTTTGCACTGCTGTAAAAAGTTGGAGAGCTGGTTCTTTAAACATATGTGAGCATTATATGAAAAATATTTTCCAGAAATGTTTGTGACTTCACAAACAGGGCAGTGAGACCTCGCCACGCACTGTGAATATTGTGCCTTCAGTTGTTCACACCATGGTCCTCCACTCCTGTGTGATTTTTGATGAAGCTGTGAGTTGATTCTGTGGAGAGGTAAAATCCAGCTCTATCATCACAACCTCCTCTGCAACGCTGCAGCTCCTACAGTGCTAGAGCCAAAACTACAAACTGCAAGCTTACTGAGCACCTGAAGCATCATTTCTTCATCCTTCTCCTACTTTATAAAAGTATGTTAGGTAGTGTTCAACTAAATACAATCATGCTAGCTGTTTGGATGGAACATGTTTCTTGAGACCCTCTCCTTACCCTGATAATACCAAAACAAGTTCGTACGGGGACAGAAAATAGGCCTGGGCACCACTATAATAGTGGCCCTCATTTGTGAATTTTACAGCTAAAATATTGCCCATGTTTTCAAGTTTGCACACTTTGAACTTAGAAGTAGAAAGTGTTTTGCAAGGTATGGAAGATTGCATGAATTTCAGCTTGCTGCAGCAATGTTTGTTCCACTATCAGGGAAATATTTAATTAAACCTGGCCCAGCCGGCCATAAACCCAGCCCACAAATAGCCAAAACGGCCCTACATACTGGCCTGTCAAACCAGCCCGTGGAATACTGTCTGAATTTCCGTACAGGCCAGTCCAACCCAGAGGCTTATTTACAAGCTCCTTGCGCCACCGGTGCGTCACTTTTAATATGGGAAACAGCAGCATGAGACAACGTAAGGATCGGCATGACACAGAGCACAGGCAAGGTCACAACATTTCTCCTCACTTTATAAACAAAACAAAAACATATTAACCCAAACATCATGAACACTGGCTGGAAACAAAACACAACACCCACAAACATGTGACTCCAATACGAACAAGCATTTGCAATCCAATAGGTCTCGCATTTACGCAAGTTTGAGCTATTGACATTGCAAATAACAAAGCCTTTTATTGTTTTCGTTTTTAAAACAGATATGAAAGGCATTTCATTTACAATGCCAATACCTTAAAGTCGCATAAATGCGAGACCGATTGCAATTGCTTGTAATTAGAACGTCACTCCAGCCAGCCTAGCACTCATTTAATTTCCTAAATTAAATGCTTGTTTGCAGGGTTCTCTGAACTGTAGAATAAGACTTCAGATGGGAGCATACTGAATTTTTATGCTTACGCTCAAACAACAAAGCTCAGCTAGCAACTGCTAGTGCCACAGTGAGTGTAGAATTGTGCCTCCATAGTGCGCAGTGTTAATTAAATGACACGGACAGCAGCGTAGAACCAGTTCGAGTAAGCACAATGTTAGCCAGCCCTCCAAGAAACCCAGCTGAGGATTCAAATATTGTGACAGCGGAGTCACCTCTTACTGTGTACATTATGTATGCGTATCACACATGGCAACACCACCAGGTCCCTGCTCGGATATGCACCGCTGCAGCCTGCAGACCTTCCGGAAGGCTACAAACCCCCCACGAGAAGTGGGGTCCCAGCTGCTGGGTTGGTACCGTCTGCCCGATTACAGTACTACAGTGACTTCAGTTTGCATATAGCAGCTGGAAGACTGGACCCTGGTCCCTACAAGGAACTCTGCTTTTGCCTTCGGAGCGCAAATCTGGAGAGCCTTCGTGGACCTGATGTGGAGCCTGCTGCTCGCTCACCTTTTCGGGCTTTCAGCAGTACCACGTTGGACACAATATTTTCAATCTCCATGATCAAGGGTGGTTGGGCTGGCACCGCATCGCTTAGGCTGTGGTGGAGCTGGCGGGGGCCCGACACGCCGTGCAATTTCCTTGCGGACTGACCCTTCATGCCTTGGCGCATGAGGGTGCCTCTGACAGTTGCGTCAGGTGCTCGCGCTGAGTCATGCAGCGGAGCGGCACATACTCCCAACCCCCACCCGCTTCAGATTGCTGTAGGCACACCCTACTGTGGGGTTTCTCTGTGCCCTCTATTGGCCTGATGACAGAGTGCCAAGCTGCCACCGCTACAGTGTCCGGTCACTTCAGAAAGCATCCCTCAGTGGTGTCCCTCACTGCCTGTGTCACGAAAACGCCATATAATCTACTACAGTGTTTTTAGAAAGCACAGTAAAAGCAAAAATAATCAAATAAAAGAGCCATGCTAGTATTTACCTTCAGAGGCAAACAGAAACCTACCCATGCTTCCTGCGCTCCAGGGAGGGAAAGTGAAAGTGTGGCATGCGCGCGCTGTGTTGAAACACCAGCCCTATGCAGGGACAGGAGATGTGCACGCATATGGAGTGCCCATCTCCTGTCCATACGCATTCATATCTCCTGTCCCCTTCGGCAGAGAAACCGACGACAATAGATCTCGCCAAGGCGAGCACTGCAAGCGCTGCATTGCTAGGCGATACCTAAAAACTACCAAAAAGTATGTCTGCAGAGATAACGTTTTTACATATGACAATCATCCATCTAAACTATATCCTCCCACCACCATCCAAATGTCAAGAATCTACTTCATAGCGTAGTCAGCAAACCTCACAGGTAAACAGCGCAAACTTCTCCCCCTTTCTCCAAACGCCTACACTCTCAAACTTGCAACTCTAAACTCACACCTTCTCCCTCAACTCTTCTCTTCACATACAATGCCACCCTTCTTTTGTTCCACTTTCCTCCATTTTCCAGTACAATATGCCACCTATGCACCTGTTTCACCACCATAGCCTCGAAAAATCTATTCATACCATTCTCCTTCCTAGCCAACTTGACTTTAACCATGTCACATACTTCTATCCTACCTACCTCTACATTTGGTCTCACTTCTTTACAAATACTCAATGGGACGGGGTTGGTTTCTTTTCAAAAGAAATTTTCCTGATATGTACCCACGAGAACCCTGCGCTCTTCAGGGGCAAAGCTGGTGAAAGTACCTAAATTCAGGAAGGTGAGGTCAGGTGGCAGATCTTTTAACGTGGCGGCAGCAAAGCTCTGGAATGCCCTGCCTCTGGAACTCAGACAATTAATGAGATGTTGCCTTTTAGGAAAAGGCTAAAAACATGGCTCTTTCCAGAGATTTAATTACATGCTGTAGTGCTGCTTCATGTTTGCGTATTTTTTGAAGTGTTTAGCGCCAGGATGCCTGCAAGGTGACATATGCGCTTTAGAATTACAAGAAATAAATAAAATAGATAATAAATAAATACTACTTTCAATCAACGATTACGGAGTCAACTTAGTTTTTGCTTCTCTCAAACTCATCCTTTCGAAAGGTGTTTCGCCACTAACACAATTTACAGCTGTATTGTATGCCAATACCACATGCTCCAAACACTTCTACACATCCTGCTTGCCCTACATGGCCATTTGTTTAGTACCCTTCAACACACTATTCATGCACTCCAGAATACCATTCCCTTGAGGATTGTAGAGAGAAGTACGCACATGATTTACACCATTCCACTTCAGCAAATTATGCATGGTTTGAGACATCAACTGTGTTCCATTATCAGTGATCAAGACACCAAGATAACCTTCTCTCATAAACACATGCCTTAAAATCTTTACCACGTTAGCAGTTGCGCTATTCTGTAAGAATTCTACAACAACCCACCTCAAGTAAAAATCCTCAATCACCATCGCAAACCATCTATCCTCAGACAGGAAATCCATGGGACATATAAAGTCTAAACAAACCTTTAACCAAGAACCTTTACAATCATCCCTGCATAATGATCCCATCCTGTGCACACCAACTGTTGGACTTGGCCCTTTTTGCAGGGTCATCCCTGAACTTTTTGCCTTCTTCCTATATTTCTTCTGACCTGTTGTTGGCTATTTTATGACTCTGGGCACTTTACCACTGCTGATCAGTGCTAAAGTACATATGCTCTCCCTATTGTAAATTGATGTATTAATTGGTGGTTCCATGATTGCCTATTTGGTTTACTTGTCAGACCCTAGTACAGTGCATTGAGTGAGCCCAGGGCGTGTACATCCAAATGCTGCTAGTGGGCTTGCACACTAGTTGTGCCACCCACAGAAGCAGCCTTGTAAAATGTGTGTAAGGTCTGCAATTGCAGAGTCTGTGTGCAGTCTGGTACTGTCATACTGACTGGACAAGTGCACCCACTTGCCAGTCCATGAACCTTCCCTTTTCTTCATATCAGACACCCCTATGGTAGGCCCAAGGGCAGGGTGCATTGTAAGTATAAGGTAGAACAAGCACTGATGGGTGTGGCATGTCCTAATAGTGAAATACAGCCATTTTCGTTTTTCACTATTGCAAGGCTACCTGTTCTCCATAGGCCAGAATGGGCTGTTAGACATTTTACATTTTATAATCCTAACTGACTCAGAGAACATGGTAGAAATTCGAGTTTAGTATGCCTGGACTCAGAATGATAAAATACATATTTTAGTAAAGTGGGTTTTAACATTCTGTGTTTGCAAATACCACTTTTAGAAAGTAGGTATGTGCCTGCCTAAACCTTTCAAGCCTGCCTGTGCTAGGTTGTGTATTCCTTGTCTGGAGTTTGAGTGACAGGGGTGGGGGTTCCAGGAGACACAGTGAGGCAGCCCAGTGGTGAATAGAGAGATCTGCATCTAGATGGGAGGGAGGAGTTGCACCAGGGACATGAATAGGACTGTGCCCGCCCCCCACCTGCTGGCTCCACCCCTGTGGTGCGCCAGATGTCTCTGCCCTGCACATTGAAAGAAGAGAAGGAATAGTGTCAACAAAGGGCTCCAGAGCTGTACTTGCCTTCCACAATGCTGGCTCCACCTCCTGTGGGGCGTCTGATGTTCCTGCCCTGCAGAGTGAAAGGAAAGGAGAAGTCTGGTAAACAGAGTGCTTCAGAACAGGTTTGGACTGGGCACAGGCCCCTCTCCTCTCAGAGAACAAAGGATTTTGGGGTATAAATATTGAGACCCTGATCCTATGAAATTAGATCACTTCTGGACTTACAAGACAAAACCTTTGATGAGGAGATGAACCTGCAGAAACTGAGGAGAGACTATTCCCAAGCTGAAGTGTTGCTTGGAATTTGGCCTGCAGTGGTTGCCTGACTGTCAAAGAGATGAGAAAGAACTGTGTGTACTTTACTTTCAACTTGCGAAAAGCTCTCCAAGGGCTTGGAAGAGAGCTTGCCCCCTGACCAAAGTCTCAGGACCAGTAGACTTCACCAGCCTTTGTGGATTTCTGCTGGAAACGCTGTTTCAGTAGTTACAGAGGCAAGGAGCTTTGACCAACTCTCACGACTAGCCCGGTGTCCTGTAGGCACCGCATCAAGCAACATCCGCCTTGAACAACGCAAGCTCTGAGCTCACCGACTCCGTCCTGACGGCGTCACCGAGCCGTTGCCTGCTCCGCGACTGGTGGACACCGCGACGTGCAACGCCTTGCTACACCGACTCGTACTGGTCTGACCGACGCAGTCACTGCTGCTGACTTCGAGTCCTGTGAACGCACCGGAGTTGGGCACCACCTCGCACCCTTCACGACGCACCGTCAAATCGCACCGCTATCCAGACTGATTGACACCAGCTCCTGAACTCTGGCACTGTCGCCGCACCGCAAGCTCGGAGCACAACAACAAAGCATTGTCTCGCCCTGCAGTGCACGCCTTGGACCCACTGACTCTGTCAACGGGCCGCTGCCTGCACCGCATCGAGGGACAACGCGTCCTGCAATGTTTCCTTTCTGCAACGCGATGAACACCGGAACAGGCTTGCACATCCGTGCCGGCCGCCTCAAGTAAAAGGTACTGTGACTTAGTCTGTCGACATTTGAGTGGGCCTGGACCGACGCGGTCTGCTGGATTTGCTAGACTCTGTGTTATTTCAACAACGCTGTAGCCTGACAGGGCTACCGACTCGCACAGAACCTGGATCTAAGCCTTTTTAACCAGAACTCTTGAAATCTAATAGTACTGTGGATTATTTTTGTTGTTTATTGGTCTTGTGGTAACTCTATATAAAATATACTTATTTTTGATATACAACCTTTTGTGGTGTCCATTTGAAGTGTGGTCACTGGGTTACTGTGTGTGGACACAAATGCTTAACTTACAACGCCACTGAGATAAAGCCTGTCTGCTCATGCCAAGCTACCAAGGGGGTGAGCAGGGGTTATTTTAAGAGTGTAATCCCCTTATCCTGACTAGAGGAGAGGGTCCCTATTTGTCACAAGTACCTACCTATGCCAACTAAAAACCCACAATTCTAACACCAACCTTCAATCTCTTCTCACTTTCTAAGCACAGAAAACAATTCTCGACCCATACTCTAACATCCTTATCTACACCTGGCTACCAAAATCTTTCTTTGAGCTGTTTCCTGCTTCGAGTCTGTCCTAAATGACCTTCATGTGCCTACAAAAACATTTTTTCCTCAGTCCCTCTGGACGTACATATTTTCACATCTTAATACCAGATAGATCATCAGTAGCTCCAATGGTAATTACATCTTTATTCACCAAGATTTTGCTAAAGATACTGTTAAGACTCGCAAGGAATTCACTGACTTTTGCCCTCTGTTAAGAAGTCTTGGATTTAAATATGGTCTTTTTGACCCTTCAACAATGCACATCTGGAAAGACAATTTTTCAAAGTCCTTCCAACGACCTATAGGTTTAAGATTGTTCCTTGATCAATATTCACAGCATTCAACGGACACACATGATTCTGCTACTTGAAGATTACTGTTACGATTATTTCTGACAAATTTACAGTTTATTTTCAGATGGGGCTCCTACGGTCTCGGTCATGCTTGTAAAGCGTTTGTGAGTTTAATTCCTGTTATTAATGTTTAAGTGTTGTCATCTTTTTCATGTGTGTTTGTTTTTTTCTTTTTCCTACTCTTCCTTTTTCACCAGTTTTAGAGCTACTATTTTTCTTATTCTTTCTTTACTTTTCTCTCCTCTTCTTCATTTTTTTCCTTCTATCTTTTTCATTATGGCTAAAGTTCATAATGTTAAATGAATCTCTTTAAATGTCAAGGGGTTACGCCATGCTGTTAAACGTACAAACATTTTAGATTATTTAGGAAGTTGTAAAGCAGATATTTGTTTTATACAGGAAACACATATTGATTACAAAGTCTTAGATTATATGAAAAAAGTGGGTTGATAGCATTATAACCTCTCCGGCAAAGCGCAAATAAATGGTGTTGCTATTCTTTTTGCGAAACAACTACATTGCCAAATTCTGAGTAAATCTTCAGATACAGAAGGTAGATATGTTATAGCTAAAATTAAAGTTCACAATTCAGTCATGTTTTTACTAAATGTTTATTGTCTGACTGCTGACGATTCTATGTTTTGGTCTAATCTAACTACTGAGTTACGCTAGACTTATTGTTTCTATTAAAAACCACAAATTGAATCGAATATCAATCATTATTGTAAAGTTGTATTGTTACTTTTATGTCATGGAGAACCTATTGCTGCTCCCTCTGACATACGTGTCCTCTACAGAGAACCTTGTGGTCCACGAGTTGGCCTTAATTGGGTTCATGATCTTCTCCCTCAACCTCATGATTCTGAACAATCTCCCCTGGATGTTGAATGGGTTAAACACTGTTTATTCTGAGCATCATCCTCTCCACCCAAGAACTTAATATATGAAAACATCTGGATTGCTGATTTGCAGCGTACTGTAAACTTCTGTGAATTGTGAAAAATAATTCGAACTACAAACTGTGTGCTTCATGTCCTTGATTTAGAAAAGGGGTGGTGATGAACAGAGTGTCTGACTCTGAATTGAGCAGACCACTCTTACCCAGTCCAAAGATCAGGGCTTGATCCATCACCGTTATTTATCTCACTGCCCCACCCGGCTCAGAACCTGGCTATATGCAAATCAGTCGGTCCCTGGCCCAGTGCATCATGGGAACAGGGCAGACTAAACTACCAAGCCAATTCTTCACCAGAAAGGAGACAAGCTACCGGGGACCGGTTTCTGGCATTTCAGCCGTCTTCGGCCCGGCTTGCTTGAATCCTGATGGAGCAGTGAGAAAGGGACTCATGTCTGAGTATACCCTGCCACACCTATAGTGGCCAAAAACGATTTAGAAAAGGGGGTGGTGATGAACAGAGTGTCTGAATTGAGCAGACCACTCTTACCCAGTCCAAAGATCAGGGCTTGATCCATCACCGTTATTTATCTCACTGCCCCACCCCGGCTCAGAACCTGGCTATATGCAAATCAGTCTGTCCCTGGCCCAGTGCATCATGGGAACAGGGCAGACTAAACTACCAAGCCAATTCTTCACCAGAAAGGAGACAAGCTACCGGGGACCGGTTTCTGGCATTTCAGCCGTCTTCGGCCCGGCTTGCTTGAATCCTGATGGAGCAGTGAGAAAGGGACTCATGTCTGAGTATACCCTGCCACACCTATAGTGGCCAAAAACGATTTAGAAAAGGGGGTGGTGATGAACAGAGTGTCTGAATTGAGCAGACCACTCTTACCCAGTCCAAAGATCAGGGCTTGATCCATCACCGTTATTTATCTCACTGCCCCACCCCGGCTCAGAACCTGGCTATATGCAAATCAGTCTGTCCCTGGCCCAGTGCATCATGGGAACAGGGCAGACTAAACTACCAAGCCAATTCTTCACCAGAAAGGAGACAAGCTACCGGGGACCGGTTTCTGGCATTTCAGCCGTCTTCGGCCTGGCTTGCTTGAATCCTGATGGAGCAGTGAGAAAGGGACTCATGTCTGAGTATACCCTGCCACACCTATAGTGGCCAAAAACGATTTAGAAAAGGGGGTGGTGATAAACAGAGTGTCTGAATTGAGCAGACCACTCTTACCCAGTCCAAAGATCAGGGCTTGATCCATCACCGTTATTTATCTCACTGCCCCACCCCGGCTCAGAACCTGGCTATATGCAAATCAGTCTGTCCCTGGCCCAGTGCATCATGGGAACAGGGCAGACTAAACTACCAAGCCAATTCTTCACCAGAAAGGAGACAAGCTACCGGGGACCGGTTTCTGGAATTTCAGCCGTCTTCGGCCCGGCTTGCTTGAATCCTGATGGAGCAGTGAGAAAGGGACTCATGTCTGAGTATACCCTGCCACACCTATAGTGGCCAAAAACGATTTAGAAAAGGGGGTGGTGATGAACAGAGTGTCTGAATTGAGCAGACCACTCTTACCCAGTCCAAAGAGCAGGGCTTGATCCATCACCGTTATTTATCTCACTGCCCCACCCCGGCTCAGAACCTGGCTATATGCAAATCAGTCTGTCCCTGGCCCAGTGCATCATGGGAACAGGGAAGACTAAACTACCAAGCCAATTCTTCACCAGAAAGGAGACAAGCTACCGGGGACCGGTTTCTGGCATTTCAGCCGTCTTCGGCCCGGCTTGCTAGAATCCTGATGGAGCAGTGAGAAAGGGACTCATGTCTGAGTATACCCTGCCACACCTATAGTGGCCAAAAACGATTTAGAAAAGGGGGTGGTGATGAACAGAGTGTCTGAATTGAGCAGACCACTCTTACCCAGTCCAAAGATCAGGGCTTGATCCATCACTGTTATTTATCTCACTGCCCCACCCCGGCTCAGAACCTGGCTATATGCAAATCAGTCTGTCCCTGGCCCAGTGCATCATGGGAACTGGGCAGACTAAACTACCAAGCCAATTCTTCACCAGAAAGGAGACAAGCTACCGGGGACCGGTTTCTGGCATTTCAGCCGTCTTCGGCCCGGCTTGCTTGAATCCTGATGGAGCAGTGAGAAAGGGACTCATGTCTGAGTATACCCTGCCACACCTATAGTGGCCAAAAACGATTTAGAAAAGGGGGTGGTGATGAACAGAGTGTCTGAATTGAGCAGACCACTCTTACCCAGTCCAAAGATCAGGGCTTGATCCATCACCGTTATTTATCTCACTGCCCCACCCCGGCTCAGAACCTGGCTATATGCAAATCAGTCTGTCCCTGGCCCAGTGCATCATGGGAACAGGGCAGACTAAACTACCAAGCCAATTCTTCACCAGAAAGGAGACAAGCTACCGGGGACCGGTTTCTGGCATTTCAGCCGTCTTTGGCCCGGCTTGCTTGAATCCTGATGGAGCAGTGAGAAAGGGACTCATGTCTGAGTATACCCTGCCACACCTATAGTGGCAAAAACGATTTAGAAAAGGGGGTGGTGATGACCAGAGTGTCTGAATTGAGCAGACCACTCTTACCCAGTCCAAAGATCAGGGCTTGATCCATCACCGTTATTTATCTCACTGCCCCATCCCTCACCACCCCTTGTTGTAAATATTTTTGTCCACCCTAAGCGTGGAAGGGTATACTCAGATGTGAGTCCCTTGCTCATTGCACCATCAGGATTCAAGCAAACCGGGCCGAAGACGGCTGTAATGCCAGAAACCGGTCCCCGGGAGCTTGTTTCCTTCCCAGTGTAAGAATTGGCTTTTGTAGTTTGGTTTGCCCTGTTCCCATCATGCACTGGGACAGGAACAGACTAATTTGCATACAGCCAGGTTCTGAAACTGGGATGGTGCAGTGAGCTAAAAAACGGTGTTGGATCTAGCCCTGATCTCTTGACTGGGTGAGAGTTTTCTGCTTAATTCAGAGACTCTGTCCCTCACCACCCCTTGTTGTAAATATTTTAGTCCACCCTAAGCGTGGAAGGGTATACTCAGATGTGAGTCCCTTGCTCATTGCACCATCAGGATTCAAGCAAACCGGGCCGAAGACGGCTGTAATGCCAGAAACCGGTCCCCGGGAGCTTGTTTCCTTCCCAGTGTAAGAATTGGCTTTTGTAGTTTGGTTTGCCCTGTTCCCATCATGCACTGGGACAGGAACAGACTAATTTGCATACAGCCAGGTTCTGAAACTGGGATGGTGCAGTGAGCTAAAAAACGGTGTTGGATCTAGCCCTGATCTCTTGACTGGGTGAGAGTTTTCTGCTTAATTCAGAGACTCTGTCCCTCACCACCCCATGTTGTAAATATTTTTGTCCACCCTAAGCGTGGAAGGGTATACTCAGATGTGAGTCCCTTGCTCATTGCACCATCAGGATTCAAGCAAACCGGGCCGAAGACGGCTGTAATGCCAGAAACCGGTCCCCGGGAGCTTGTTTCCTTCCCAGTGTAAGAATTGGCTTTTGTAGTTTGGTTTGCCCTGTTCCCATCATGCACTGGGACAGGAACAGACTAATTTGCATACAGCCAGGTTCTGAAACTGGGATGGTGCAGTGAGCTAAAAAACGGTGTTGGATCTAGCCCTGATCTCTTGACTGGGTGAGACTTTTCTGCTTAATTCAGAGACTCTGTCCCTCACCACCCCTTGTTGTAAATATTTTTGTCCACCCTAAGCGTGGAAGGGTATACTCAGATGTGAGTCCCTTGCTCATTGCACCATCAGGATTCAAGCAAACCGGGCCGAAGACGGCTGTAATGCCAGAAACCGGTCCCCGGGAGCTTGTTTCCTTCCCAGTGTAAGAATTGGCTTTTGTAGTTTGGTTTGCCCTGTTCCCATCATGCACTGGGACAGGAACAGACTAATTTGCATACCGCCAGGTTCTGAAACTGGGATGGTGCAGTGAGCTAAAAAACGGTGTTGGATCTAGCCCTGATCTCTTGACTGGGTGAGAGTTTTCTGCTTAATTCAGAGACTCTGTCCCTCACCACCCCTTGTTGTAAATATTTTTGTCCACCCTAAGCGTGGAAGGGTATACTCAGATGTGAGTCCCTTGCTCATTGCACCATCAGGATTCAAGCAAACTGGGCCGAAGACGGCTGTAATGCCAGAAACCGGTCCCCGGGAGCTTGTTTCCTTCCCAGTGTAAGAATTGGCTTTTGTAGTTTGGTTTGCCCTGTTCCCATCATGCACTGGGACAGGAACAGACTAATTTGCATACAGCCAGGTTCTGAAACTGGGATGGTGCAGTGAGCTAAAAAACGGTGTTGGATCTAGCCCTGATCTCTTGACTGGGTGAGAGTTTTCTGCTTAATTCAGAGACTCTGTCCCTCACCACCCCTTGTTGTAAATATTTTTGTCCACCCTAAGCGTGGAAGGGTATACTCAGATGTGAGTCCCTTGCTCATTGCACCATCAGGATTCAAGCAAACCGGGCCGAAGACGGCTGTAATGCCAGAAACCGGTCCCCGGGAGCTTGTTTCCTTCCCAGTGTAAGAATTGGCTTTTGTAGTTTGGTTTGCCCTGTTCCCATCATGCACTGGGACAGGAACAGACTAATTTGCATACAGCCAGGTTCTGAAACTGGGATGGTGCAGTGAGCTAAAAAACGGTGTTGGATCTAGCCCTGATCTCTTGACTGGGTGAGAGTTTTCTGCTTAATTCAGAGACTCTGTCCCTCACCACCCCTTGTTGTAAATATTTTTGTCCACCCTAAGCGTGGAAGGGTATACTCAGATGTGAGTCCCTTGCTCATTGCACCATCAGGATTCAAGCAAACCGGGCCGAAGACAGCTGTAATGCCAGCAACCGGTCCCCGGGAGCTTGTTTCCTTCCCAGTGTAAGAATTGGCTTTTGTAGTTTGGTTTGCCCTGTTCCCATCATGCACTGGGACAGGAACAGACTAATTTGCATACAGCCAGGTTCTGAAACTGGGATGGTGCAGTGAGCTAAAAAACGGTGTTGGATCTAGCCCTGATCTCTTGACTGGGTGAGAGTTTTCTGCTTAATTCAGAGACTCTGTCCCTCACCACCCCTTGTTGTAAATATTTTTGTCCACCCTAAGCGTGGAAGGGTATACTCAGATGTGAGTCCCTTGCTCATTGCACCATCAGGATTCAAGCAAACCGGGCCGAAGACGTCTGTAATGCCAGAAACCGGTCCCCGGGAGCTTGTTTCCTTCCCAGTGTAAGAATTGGCTTTTGTAGTTTGGTTTGCCCTGTTCCCATCATGCACTGGGACAAGAACAGACTAATTTGCATACAGCCAGGTTCTGAAACTGGGATGGTGCAGTGAGCTAAAAAACGGTGTTGGCTCTAGCCCTGATCTCTTGACTGGGTGAGAGTTTTCTGCTTAATTCAGAGACTCTGTCCCTCACCACCCCTTGTTGTAAATATTCATGTCCTTGATGGCAAAGCTTCTGGAATGGCCTGTGCTAGGTTTTTACCTTAGAGATGGGGCAAACTCATAGCCTCAAAGAGAAAACAGTCGGTCCCCCTAACTGATGCTGCCTGTTCCCATTTAGTACCCTTTCTTTCTTTGTCTACTTCCTTTGCTGCTACCCCCTGAACCTCTCCCCCTTCCTGCTACAATGCCTTGCCCCCTGTCCTTTGTGCCCTTTGACTAAGTACTCCTTCTCCCCTTGTTGGGGAAAAATCCAATAGTTATACTCTGGAGTCTCAGCGAACCCACTAAGACTGTCCACAGCTCCGCGGGAGCAACTCACAGTAGAGGTATGGTATGGCACCCCTTGCCAAATCACTTCCTCTCCCCTTTTTAGGTCTCGGCGTCAACGCGCGGAAGCGCGTCTCCGCCGAGATCTTTTGTCAGCGACTATCATTCCCAGGAGACAGTCCTGGCCACGCGCATCCTTCCAGGCGATTTGTAACTGGAACGCGTGCTGTGGCCAGGCGCTGTCTCCTGGGAAGCGCAAGCACCACACACGCATGCGCATACACACACACACAAGCACCCATGCACGCACGCACATACATACATACAGAGACACCACCCCTGACTCATACACACACGCGCGCACACACACAAGTGCACCGAGGCCCCCCTCCCCCTCTCCCCCTCCCCCGCCGTCACCGTCGCACACATACATACACACACGCACACACGAGCATACACACACACAAGTGCACCAATCGCGCTCCAGAACTTACCTTACCTCAGCACGCGGCGCCCAACCTCCTGCTGGCGCGGCCCCGGGGCTCTACACCGCTCACAGGAGCCCCGGGCCGCGAGACGCTACGACTCCGCCTGCCTCCTCTTCCGGTGTGAACGTGGCCCCGCCCCCGTCACAGGCGACCGTGCCTGACTTCCGGGGCGGCCGCGAAATGAGTAGGCTTGTTTTTTTTTAGCAGTCGCATAATATGTTTCACATTCTGTTCACATACTTTTTACAGAAAATGTTAACGACATTGCTATTTAACTAATGCATGTTACATTGCCAGTATTTACAAGGCAGCTTGCCTAATTTATTTTTTAATACAGCTGTCTATTAATTGTAATGCACCAAATTGTAATAATAATTGTTTTTTCTACCTTATTTTATTTTGTGACACACCTATTGACATTGTACAATGTACATTAAAGCCTTTTGATTGTGTTTTACTGAAATGCAAGTTTAATAACTGAAACACTTTGCTCTGATCCGTGGGTGTTAGCTGTGTGGGAATGCTTGCTTCGACCACAATGCTGCCTGTTTCAAGCACATAGGTGAGGTGGCTGCTTCTTTACCTCTTCAAATGCTCCCCTTTATTACCAGTATTTATGAACCGCTACACGCACGCCGGAGTCGATGCAGCAGCACTCCTGCTCTCCTGGCCACATACGCTCGCTAAAGCCCTGCAAGGAAGGGACTGAGGGCTTCATGGCTGCTAGCAGCACCCACTGCTATCTACCAGCAAATGTCGTGTGTGGAGTCACAAGTGTCAACTTTCACATCCTATCTTCAAGACTTTTGGCCCTTAAAGACTCGCTCAAGCCCTTCTATAGATAAAATCGAACCGCCTTTAGCCTCACGGCTACATGTTGTAATAGCGAACACTATAAAATAAATTAAATTTTTTTAGGAGCATAGTCAAGGACAATTGTGGCACTATTTGTCGGCTGTTTGACATTACCTCGTGTATGGAACCAGGCACGCTCTTACTTTTGTGAAAGAAAGTGTCAGTGAGCAGACAGAGGGCCATAAACAAAAGGAAACAAAGAAATAAACAAGCATTGACAAAACGGGAACAGTTTTTCGTGCAAGCGAAAACTTTTGCTATTATTGGGGTCTTACAGTGTTGCACAGAAGCGCAGAGTAGTGAGTGGAGAGTAGTGAGTAGTGAGTGGAGAGTAGTGAGTAGTGAGTGCAGAGTAGTGAGTGCAGAGTAGTGAGTGCAGAGTAGTGAGTGCAGAGTAGTGAGTGCAGAGCAGTGAGTAGTGAGTGCAGAGCAGTGAGTAGTGAGTGCAGAGCAGTGAGTAGTGAGTGCAGAGTAGTGAGTGCAGAGTAGTGAGTGCAGAGTAGTGAGTAGTGAGTGCAGAGTAGTGAGTGCAGAGTAGTGAGTGCAGAGTAGTGAGTGCAGAGTAGTGAGTGCAGAGTAGTGAGTGCAGAGTAGTGAGTGTGCAGAGTAGTGAGTGTGCAGAGTAGTGAGTGCAGAGTAGTGAGTGCAGAGTAGTGAGTGCAGAGTAGTGAGTGGTGAGTGCAGAGTAGTGAGTGCAGAGTAGTGAGCGCAGAGTAGTGAGTAGTGAGTGCAGAGTAGTGAGTGCATAGTAGTGAGTGCAGAGTAGTGAGTGCAGAGTAGTGAGTGCAGAGTAGTGAGTGCAGAGTAGTGAGTGTGCAGAGTAGTGAGTGTGCAGAGTAGTGAGTGCAGAGTAGTGAGTGCAGAGTAGTGAGTGCAGAGTAGTGAGTGCAGAGTAATGAGTGCAGAGTAGTGAGTGTGCAGAGTAGTGAGTGCGCAGAGTAGTGAGTGTGCAGAGTAGTGAGTGCGCAGAGTAGTGAGTGCAGAGTAGTGAGTGCAGAGTAGTGAGTGCAGAGTAGTGAGTGCAGAGTAGTGAATGTGCAGAGTAGTGAGTGTGCAGAGTAGTGAGTGTGCAGAGTAGTGAGTGTGCAGAGTGAGTGTGCAGAGTGAGTGTGCAGAGTGAGTGTGCAGAGTGAGTGTGCAGAGTGAGTGTGCAGAGCATTGTGTGCAGAGTGAGTGTGCAGAGCATTGTGTGCTGTTGAGTGCAGAGTGCTGTGTATTGGCAATGTTAATGACAATGCCGATTATTTGTGATTTAAAGAAAAAAAAATGTCATGAGCAATGCCAATAGCTCTACCTTTAATGATGCTGAGACCATTGCATTGCAAATGCTTGTTAGGGAAGGATCCAGTATGTAGACCTTGGAGTCTCAGAGACCCCTCTGAGAGAGTCCGCTGCGCATAGGGAGCTTCTCGCAATAGAGATGGGGAAATTATACCCCTTCCCCTGGGATCACAAGTTACTGGGCTTTGGACACAGCTTTGACTCGTCTACCAGTTTGTGTCCCGGTCACCCTCCCCCTCCTCCTTCCGTTCTGGGTCTCTCACCCTCCCCACCTCTTTCCCTCCTCCATTCTCTGTTTACTTTGCTTAGGATTGCAGCTTACTGGACTAGGGACACAGCTTTGACTCATCTTCCGGTTTGTGTCCCCCCCACTCCCCTCCTCTCTTCATGCTGTATCTCTCATACTCCCCTCCTCCATCCTCTGTCTACTGTCTACACCCCCTCCTACTACACTGCCTAGCCCCCTGTCTTTCTGGGCCCTTTGACTAAGCACTCCTTCTCCCCGTGTTGGGGAAAGATCCAATATTTATACTCCGGAGTCTTAACAAACCCACTGAGAGAGTCCACAGGGCCAAGGGAGCCACTCACAGTATAGGTATGGTATGACACCCCTTGCCAAAGCACTCCAACTCCCCTTTTTGGGGAAGGATCCAATATGTAGGCCTTGGAGTCTCAGTGACCCCTCTGAGAGAGTCCACTGCATATAGGGAGCCTCTTGCAACAGAGATGGGGAAATGATACCACTATCCCTGGGATCACAGCTTACTGGACTTTGGACGCAGCCTTGACTTGTCTACCGATCTGTGTCCCCGCCACCCTCCCCCTCCACTTTCAATGCTGTGTCTCTCACCCTCCCCTCCTCATCCTCTCCTCCATTCTCTGTCTACGTCCCCTGCTCCTACACCCCCTCCCCTGAATCTCTCCCCTTGCCTGCTTTTTCCCTTACTTATGTCTTTCTCTTTGTCTCAACCTTACATGAAACTATGTTTACCAAGCTCGAATAATTGTGTAACCTTTGTATGATGTAACCTGCAACTATGGTCTGAAACTAATGTAAAGTGCTCTGATACCTCCGGGTCTAGCCAGTGCTATATAAAACCTTTAAAATAAATAAAAAAATAAAATAAAAAATAAAACTTAAGTTGAGTAACATTCCTCCTATAGTTGGAGGAGATTTTAACATTATATCTGATCCTTTATTGCATAACTCTTCTCACTAAATTTCGACCTCCTAAAGCATTTTTTGCTTTTAAGTCTTTTCTTCAAAGTACAAAGTTGGTAGATATCTGGTGATTACACTTTCCTACAGAAATAATGGTTATTTTTTTTCCAATCCTTAAAATTCTCACTCAAAAGCTTGATTATTTATTAATTTGTAGACAACTAGTTAATTCTGTAGTCACTCCTACTATTGGTAATATTGATATTTCGGATCATGCCTTAATTTCCTCTTGGCCCGATTCACAGAACTAAAGTAAGACAAAAACCTAAACTTACTACCATTTTGTTATTCACAGAAGGCACTTACTCATTTTGGTATTCACAGAAGGCACTTACTCATTTCAGTATTCACAGAAGTTAGGAGTCCTAACTTTAGGACTCCTAAATACCTTCTGTGAATACCGAAAGTCTTAAAGAAAGAATTTTTCTCAGTTGAGGAGTAGTTAAGTTAGGACTCCTAACTTTTGGACTCCTAAAGGCCTTCTGTGAATACCAAAAGTCTTAAAGTTAGGATTTTTCTCAGTTTAGGAGTAGTAAAGTTAGGACTGCTCAGTTTTTAAATTTTGGACTGAAGTCTGGGATGTTGTAAAAAAGATACTTAATATACATGAAGATTTTTTATTCAAATTGTTAATCTGCAAATCTGTTTGTCTTTCTAAAAAAATAAGTGATTTAGAAGCAAAATGTTTTAATTTTCTGTTATCAGCAGCTTTAAAATTCATTACAACTTGCAGGGAAGATGTTTCCTTATTATCTGTTCATGTTTGGTGGTCATGGGTTATTTTATCAGAAGAGGAGCTCATTTATCTTTGAATGGTATTAACCATAATTCTTATTCTTATCATTCATTTTGGAAACCTGTTGATAATTATTTATCTTGTTAAATACATAGCTGTATCTAGGTATTTATTGCTATTATAATAGTCTAGTCTTTATTTTATAGTAGCTCTACTTCAATCGTTATTAATATTATATTTATACATGCCTCTTCTCCTTCTCTTTTGTTTTGATAGTAATATTATACTATATTTTATTTTCCCCTCTGGATTTTAATTGCTGTTCTGAATATATTCTATTTTAATTGGCTGTTTGTTATACTACTATTTTTTGTATTTCATATGTATATTATACAATGTAATAAACCATCTTGAACACAAAAAAATAAGAACAAATATTAATGAAATATTTTAATCTGCATTAAGTTAAAGGTGCTGTAACCTTTTAATTTTGCTGCACATTTAGAATAAATGTATTCAATTAATTTACATTAATGTTTAACATAAACATATTTTTCAAATTGATTTACAATTTAATAAACCTTTTAACTTTTCCTGATACTTTTCCAAAAAGAAGGCAACCACTTAGGCAGAGATTGAATCTCAGAATAAATTATTTTGAATATATTACAATAAATTACAATTATTGTTGTGTAGTTTAAATTGAATCTCTCCTTAAGTACCAAAATGTATATTATTTTATTATATATTGATATTTATTAACAGAGATGTATAGAATTAATGTAAATTATTTTAATTATATTTATTAAAAACAATGTTTCGTTAACTTTTGAATTAAAAAAGGTTATTAAAGTATTCTGAAATGAAATAATAAATATGTTTAAAAAAAATAGTTAAGATAATTTAATATAATGACATGATTTCCTATGAGGTTTTATTTCATCCATAAATCCTTAAGTCCACTGATGTCTATGAAATGAGTACCGGTGGTTGACCATGTGTGTTGCTGGACTTATTTAAGGTTATCCTGGAGTATAATTACTACTGTTTTGGGTCCTTTTTGGTTGCAGCAGGTTTAGAAGGGAGTTCTCTAAAGGAACTGGCTCACACTTTTATGAGTGGGTGCTCATTCCTCCCTACATTTCTCCCCAAATCCCTCCTTACCCCGTCCTTAATCCCTACCCTTAATTCATAAGTATTCCCCATTTCCCAGACACCTTCCTCTGTCCCAACCTCATTTACTACAAAAACATATAACTGCATGTCTGGAGACTTAGGGACAGATTAGTATGACCGCATACCAGTGGGAAATGGAGGTGCCCGCTAAGGTTGTGGCGGTCCCGCATATCCCATTAGGATGCGCCCGCCACACTGGAGGACGCATCCTACATTTTTAACATTGCGGCGGCACTGCCCACCGCAATTCCAAAAATGCATGTTGTGCTTTTCAATGCACAACGTGATGGGCACCGCGCAGTGCCTGCCACGTTGTACATTGAAATGCAGGAGGGTACCATAGGTACCCCCATGTGCACCCCCACCCCCCTCCCAGAGTACCTGGGTGCCCGCAACATGCCCCCGCCAGAAATTCCTGCATGCCTTTCATGTCGCCACGGAAAGGCATGTCCCCGTTTACATCTTAATATGGCTGGCAGTGTCTAACAGACACCGCCACCATATTGATCCCTTTTCCTCCCGGTCGACTTGTTGACTGGGCAGAAAAGCGGCGGATGGTCTTTCCATCCACCACAGAGCCCCCAGCCATGGTAATATGGTGGGGGTCTTTGCAGCAAGGATGGCGGGTGGATCACCCCCGCCAGGCCGGCGGTGGGTACAGCCTGTGAGGCGGGGGGATCTGCCCGCCATCCTAATGGGGCCCCTAGTCTACAGGGTGTATGTCTCCACACAGAAAAAGGTAGAGAACTGGGAGACAGAATCTCTGCAAAGAGGTTGGTGAATAGCTTTTCATAGTGCCTAATGAATGTCATTATACCTCACTAGGTCCAGTTAGGTCTCAATAATATTAACCTGAGATCAACCCTTGGTAGCTCTAGCACAGAGATGGCAGGTTTCAATTAGGACATATGTGTAAAGCACATACCAAAACACTTAAACACAATAAAATTACCACTCCAATCTCTAAATTAAAGAGCATATTAATGATCACATTTATACCAAAATGACAAAAATCTGATGTAGGGAACAGGAAATATAGTTTTTCAAAGCTTTAGATGTTTCTAGTGCCAAACACATCACCACTCATATGTGGTTATCTGGTCGTGCTAGACTGGGTCTAACTCAAAAGTTAAGGCCATTGAGCGTTGGTTAGATACAAGGACCTGGTGCATCCCAGTCGAAAGTTTACCTTCAGACATATGGGCCGAATAAGAGTTTGGCAGTCTTCCTGTGGGAATGCAGTGGCCCCAGGAAGACAGCCAAGTAAGTGTCATCACGGCTGGCGCTATACGCTTTCCCAGCAAAGGGCAGGCTATATCAGGGTGGTGGTGCAGCAGCAGTGGCAAGCTTCAGCTCACAGAAAGAGCCTGCAGACATGCCGCCATCGTGCGGCACCTGTTGCACATTGGATGCACTGTGTACCATGCACCATATTGTGCATGGCACACAGTGCATGTATCACAGTTATAACTGAGGGGGCCACAACAATGGGCACTCAGCAGGTTTGCCATTGGGCCCTGGCTGGGGCCCCTTCATTGTCTTTCAGTCTACCTTTTTCATGGTGGGGTCCACCCATGAAAAGGTAGGTGGAAATAAAACTCCTAATCAGGACGGAAGTGCCAGCATCGGAACAGCTGCCGTTGAGGCCCCCTTTCAATGCTGTTGCCATGGGATTAAAGATCGTGGTGGTGATCTTACATTGATCTCACCACCCCGATTGTAATCCGGGGGTGGAACCTCTGGGCTGGTGGAGGTCCAATCGCCATCTGACGGTATGGTGGTCTTGCAACTTACAGTATCGTAATCAGGCCCTTAGTCGTTTTTCTAGAGAAACACCCTTGCCGATGAGTGGGTCAGGGTGCCAGCTGGATGCAAAGAATAGATTGTCAACAGCTGTCTGAAGAGCAGGTCCCCAGTGTTATCCTCGACTAAGCAGGAAATTCAAGGCTCTCCATGTTGACTGAAGGAACACTTTGAGCAGGCTGAATCCAAAGCCCAGGCCCAGGAAGCTGTTGTGATTGTCGGGGTGATGCTTTATGTTGGTTAAAGTGAAATCTTCGAAAATCAGTCTTACAAACTTGTGTGGAAGTCAGGATTCTTTCTGTGGGACAAAGCAGCAAGATGAATCAGATTGGTAGTTTAACGTGGGAGGCTGTGGCTCAGCCGTAAACCTGTAGTAGCTTCTAGCTCTTTTGAAAACAAAAAGTTAAAAAAACCATTTCTAAGTGTACATTCTAACACCAGGTAAGGGTCCAGGACGTTTTGGTCACTAATTGGGGTTAGGACTCGATCTCCCAGAAGTCACCAGCAGAATCCAGGGCATATCTAGTTGAAATGGCCACCTGGGCTAAGAAAATATGCAGGCTTCTAGATTTTTTTGTGTTCATAGAGCTGAACTGGCTAACTAGCTCTTGGAATCCACTCTTCTGTCCTGGGTGCAAGTGGGGAGCAGATCCGGCCCCTGAGGTTTCTCTTCACAGGTTCAACAGTAGGTGCAGGACATCTTCTGTCATCCACAATTTTAGAGGTGTTTTGGAGAAGCTGCTGAGTGTACCTCTTTTATTCCCAGTGCCAGCCTATGTGTTGGAGAAACTCCTGGTCACTTCCTAACCAATAGGTTTAAAAGGTCCAAGGGGTGTGCCTAGCCACTTTTGGGGTACTTTCTGCATTCTTTACTATAAACTATCCTCAGTGCCCCTCTCCACCTGACAGAAGTTTGTCAGAACATTTCTTCCATTTTGCAGAGCTCTGTACATATATCTGATGCAAAATCAGAGAACCAGTTCTGAGACCCCCTCACTGGTATTGGTGCCACTGTGGCTACTGTCATGTGGTCTGGTTTTACCTTTGCACTGTGTTATGTTAGCATGAGTGTGTTAGAAGTTTAAACGCCATTTTCCTTTTCTGCGTCCTCTGCACAAGACACATTTTGTTATAAAGCATTTCGCCTAGTTGAATATTTTGCTTCACACGAGAATAACATGTTTGCTTATAATATCAGCCTTGCTTGGTAAGCTATGTCTGTACAGTGAGTGCCGAGGCCTTCAAGGTTATTTCAACACAGCGCTTGTTGTTTGGATTGATCAGCACACTTAGTAGACATAATATATATGCAGCTGTGGCCAACTTTGGGTTTAGGCATGATTAATAATGCACTGCACAGAACTTGAGCTACGCACTTGATGAATATCTGCATGCAGAGAGTTGGTGCAGGAGATGATGTGATCCATTTCTGCTAAACCC
Organism: Lissotriton vulgaris; assembly: GCF_964263255.1. Lineage (NCBI taxonomy): Eukaryota > Metazoa > Chordata > Amphibia > Caudata > Salamandridae > Lissotriton > Lissotriton vulgaris. The sequence goes on along the minus strand of NW_028251365.1, from coordinate 94,303 downwards.
AAAGGTAAGGGCCCACCCTTCTAAACCCAAAGAGATCTTCTGTAGATATAATATAATATACTAGCTAGGGAGGGTAAACTGAGGTTCTATTTAGACCTTTTTCCTTTAGCATTTTAACATGCTTTCTCCCTTTGTATTTTATGGAATAGTAAACATGCTGCTAACCTTGTTCCTTATAATATGTTTGCTTGTATTAGCTAAGATACTGCGCTTGAGAACACTGCATTAGAAATGAACCTTTAAAACTTGCACGTTTTCCTTTTTACTCCTCGTTCTGGATTGATATGTTAGTATAACGAAAGAGCGTTCATGTGTTCCACGTTACCTGGGGTGTTCTAAGTCCATGTTCTGGGTTGTCTAAATCATTGGGGGTCGGTAAGAACCAATGAGACACTGATTGCTAGTCTGGTAGGGGATTTTGAATACTAAGGTGAGTTTTGGCACACCCTAATTCCCCGAAGTTCTAAGTCTCTATGCACAGTCCTGTGTGAGAGCAGGATCCCTCCGACATGGCGCCCAGCCATTGGTGGTCTTATTACATGACACTTGAGTAGTACTTATATCGGTCCTTAAAACCCTTCACTATTGTTTCTGGAAAACAGTGGTGTCGGACAAATCTACCTATAACTACATAGGTCTTTCAAGCTTGATTCTTTCAAAACGGTTTCCTTGAATTACTAGCTAGTTGTGCTACGTACTTTTTATTGTACCTTTCTTTCTGTGTCACTATGGCCGCCGTGGACATTCCGCAACATAGTCGCATTGTGGTGCGCAATCACTTGCAGAATTATAATGTCACCGTAGATGGCATGGCTCTGATCATGGTAGTGAGCGCGGAAGTAGCTTACCCATACACATTTTTTTATTCATGGGTGACCTTCCCGGCTGTGAACGCAAATACCAATGTGTTCGACACATACACTCCCACTGCCGTGCCTCTCGAATATGCTCCCTATAGGACACAGGAAGTTCCGATTAATGCTTGGCAGCACCGAATTTGGTTTAATGGTGTCCTACCTCACACTTTGACAATACCGAGGTTGGTCCTTTGTCCATTCCAGGCACGACTTGGCCTGTTTTGGCTGGATTTACACCTCATCCTCAAGACGGGGCATGTACAGTTGCTTAATTAAGACTGCTACATGTAGTCGCAATTAGCGCAATTAGGTCGTTAATGCAATACATTACCCGCAATCTCCCGGGCGGGGCCCCAGGTGGTGCGGCGCTCCCAGCCGGACAGGCCGGAATTAAACTTAGTCCTGTAATGGTCAACGCTGTAATGGGCAAGCGCCCCCAGAATAAGGATGATTTTCCTTTTGGCTTGCCGAGAAGTTTGACCAGCTGGAATCGGTATTTCCTAACATGACTCCTGGTGAAAAACACAGGATTCTGACAATGACTGTCCTTCCGACGATCGTTAAGCGTGTTCAAGATGAGCACGGACCTGAGGCAGTGGTTGAATTGGGTATGCGCCTTTTCTGCATTTTTTGACGTAGTTTCCAATCTTGTTCTTGCGAATGTCAAGGGAGATGCTGTGAGTTTTCAGGTGTTTAATGCTTTGCAGGCTGTACCCGATGCCCCGTCAGTTACCGATAATTATTGCGGCGGCTTATAAGACCGTGGGACGCAATAGTTTGGGAGTCAAGCCATTTTCCACTAAGGAGAAAAAGAAGCCCCAAGTGCCGAAGGCAGAGACTAACGAACAGCCTAAGGCCAAAAAGCTAAATTGGCTGAAAAAAAACAGGGTAAACAACAACAGCAGAAACAGGAGTCTCATCCTGCATCTCCAGTGCCTGCGCCTACAGAACGTATTCATGACTTGCGCGATCGCGCAACGATAAAGTCACCTGATCGTTTTCAGGTTTCTGAACAACGCTCTCCTCGTTCTTATCAGTAATCATCGGCCTCATCATCCGGTGGTGGAAGAGGTGGCAGAGGTTGGGGTGGCCAGCAGGGACGCAACCAGCCCTGCCCAAAAGACAGTAAAGGCTAGCAGGACGATTCAACTCCAAAAAGACCCCAGTTTCAGAAAAAGACAGTTGTTGCTTTAACATCGAGATATGCCACAGATAGTGAGAACGCAGTTTCGGAATCAGACATGGGCTCTGACCTTGCTGGACAGTGAGGCGGAGATTACCATAGTGCGAGAGGCCCTGCGTCCACTACTGAAGGTGACAGCGACTGACCGATATGTTGTTGTGGAGACAGCTGATACTAGAGTAGCTCCCCCTCATAGACTTTATAATATAGTCCTTTTGGTTGAAGGTGACATACAGAGTAACATCAAAGGGGTATTTTGGGAAAATCTTACAACTACCTATGACATTTTGTTAGCGGAGGCTGACTGCCCCCCACCTTTTGTGCTTGCAGCTCCGAGAGGGGAGGAGGTAATCCTCCTTAGTTTCGCGCACACAGTCTCGAAAGAGCATGCGCTGAATTTTGCAGAAGAGTGGGCTAAGGCTCTTGCACGAGCTCTGTACCGTACACAGTGTGGTTGGGATACATTTTCCCCACACCACGAGATTCCTTTGCGGTCTATGCCACAGCCTCAACCTCAATAACCCATACAGACGTAAAGCTAAGGCTTCCGTCGCAGAAATCCTTGAACAATTGGAATATCAAAGTGTGATTGAAACTTGTGTGTCACCGATAAATAACCCTCTTTTTACTGTGACCATGCCTGGCGGCTCTTACCGCTTGGTATTGGATTACCGGCATTTGAACTTGCATTGCAGTACCTGTGCAGTACAGAATACTCACAGCTCTGCTCTTGTGGATGGTCTTGTGCGTAAATGGTTAAAACCACGCTTGACAAATCCAACTTTTTTTTGCCCACAATTTGGACAGACTGAGTTCCCAGTGGACCAGTTTTACCTTTACCTATGGGGGCAAACAACGCCAGTATAAAAGATTACCAATGGGCTATAAAAATAGTCCGGGCGTGTTTGCCGCCCGTATTGTCTCTCTTTTACAGAGGATAGACACTGATTCATGTTCGTATGTGGAAGAAATTTATCTCACAGACGATGAGCTTTGGGCGCGTCTGTGTCGCATTGACGCATAATTTGTAACTTTGCAGACTTTGGTTACAAATTCAACTTTGCAAAGTCCCACATTGCAGAGTACACAGTGTTGTTCCTGGGCTACGAGCTCAACAATGAAGGTTGAGGATTGACTCCTCACTTCTTGGAGAAATGCGCACAACTGCGCGTTCCTACAACTCTGAAAAAATTACAGTCCTTGCTGGGATTTTTTAATTTCGGGCGTACCTATGTTCCCGAATATGCCCAGCGTACCAAGCCTTAGTATGCTTTGATACGACCTACTTTTACCAAATCTTGCTGGTGCCAGAACATTCAGCTATTTTGTATTCTTAGCAGGCTGATCTTCTAGAATCTAAATTCTTACTGACTTGTGATAACCACACCAACCTGGTGATAAGAATCATCCCTGGGGCGGTGTGTTTCATGTACCTTACTTTTTATGAAGTAGACACAGTACCTATTGCTTACAAGTCACACTTTTACACTTCGGCTGAAATGCGGTTTTCCTCGGTGGAAAAAGTTGTGACAGCAGTGCAAATGGCGATTCTCAAGGAACGTGCACTGTCGCAGGGAAAACGCATGTTGATAGTATCCCCGATTCCTCCATTAGAGGCAGTGACGAAAGCCAGTGTACCAAATTTTAAAGCTTTTTACCTTCAGTGGATACAATGGGCAGCATCATTGACGTCTCCGGATGTCATGTTTATTTTTTATGCCTCTGAGGAAATATACATTTTTATGGTCAGAAATGTTCCCTAACGTGTACCCCTCCGTCTCCATGTACAAGCTTAAAGTGCATGTAACTTCCCTTCTGTGCCAGCTATGAAGACGCAAATACATTTGCGTCCAACGTTAACATGTCCTCTTCCAGATCCACCATGAATGGGTCGGATATTCCGTTCCTAAGTGTGCCTTGCCAACGTCTTTTCATGGTGCACTTTTCACGTTTTCCCTGGCTCAGGCGAGTTAGGCCCTGATTTCTGTCATTGAGTCCTTTCCTGCTTTCTGCCTCTGAATGCTCTAGCCTGGATGAGCATCTGTATCCATGACCTTTGTCTTACTCCCTGCGCGGCTAACGGTGCCTGGCACGGCCTGTTGCCTGCCAAAAAACTGTATTTTGCCTTCAAGTTATCTGCTCCGCTCCTCGAAAATACATTCCTGTCTAGTAGTTTAGGAAAACATCCTTCCCAGCTGCAGAGCAAAGGGCCCGGCCTCACTGTCTCCATGCAAATACTTCATAGCTCCTGTTACCATGGTAGGCCCATGCCCCCTCGCATCTCATGTAGACACGCAGACGCATATGCACGCACTAGCAGTCAGTATAGAATAGCCTCTGCCCGAGAGACCTTTCCTTCCAGATAATACAGTTCCTTAAACACAAGATATTAGATACGATTTGGGATTAGGTTGTTCTGACACCCCAGACTTCTGTCTCCTCATGTAAGGCTAAATGTCAAGTCCCCTTCACCCTCCAGTTACACGTCAATTACACGTCATGCTGCTGCGCGCGCATCTCTGCCATGTATTTCTGCTGACACTGCAGGATTCTCTTATGAATCCACCCACCTGTAACATCTCATAATGACGTTTCTAGTACATGCCCTCATGCACTCCTATTGTAACGCCTCTTTCATTACGTATGTGTATTCTTATCTCTCCTCTCAGCTGTTACGCCTCCTGCATCTGCCTTTACTGTAATACATTGACTATATATATGATAACTTGTCAATAAAGTATTGTCTATCCCTTCCTGAGCCTTCGTGGCAACGGAATGCGATTTGCCTGGTTCGAACCATATAACCAATTCCTTTTTAAGGAATAAAACCCCTTTTAAAACCTCAAATACCACGGATTCTGCCTCTTATTTTTGACTGAGTTATTCTTATTGAACTTTACCGCATAAATTAAGTATAGGTAATTTATATTTACCACATAATTGGCGCCCGAATAGGGACCCCTCCCCCACCTTACGCGCCGGCGGTGCGTTGCAGGCCCGGTCCCCTGCCACAGCCGGACGGACAACTACGCGTACCCGCAGGATTTCCTGTATCTCCCTCAGGCCAACGGAGGTGACTGAGGCTGCGATCAACACCCAGACGAGGCGGTGAGGAGTGCGGAGGATCCCGACCAGAGCCTAGCTGAGAGAGCAAGATCCGAGGTATACGGAGGCCCACCAGGTTCCGAAGTTCCGAAGTACCTACGTCACGAGTCGAGTCGAGTCCAGTCCAGTCCAGTGTAGAGTTTCCGAGGCCTTCTGTTCCATGCTTCCCGGTGAGTACCGTTGCTGGGGACGCATCTAGACGCGCGCATTGGTTTGCGCCGGTCAAGACGGGTTTGGGTACACAGACCCGGTATGCACTGTTTTTAGCGGTGTATCTGTACTGTTTAGCAGTATATCCGGTCTGCACTGTTTTAGCGGTGTATCTGTACTGTTTAGCAGTACATCCAGTATCATGCAGTTAGCTAGTTTTATTCTAATTATTGTTGTTCGTTTTAAAAATGTTTTAATGTGGGTTTAAATGTCGTGGCATGAGTGATTGTTCGATCTTCATTACTGTGTTTATTTTATTAACTGTGTTCAAGTTCGAGTAAGTATCAAGTATCAAGCAGCACGGCTGAAACATGCCGCTGTTCTCCAAACTAAGACAGATAAAAACCAGAAAAGGGGTACTCGAGGAAGCTGTTCCTATTCCACCTAGGGACACTCCAGGGTACTTTATGTACCACAAACATGGCCTAGATGCCGTATTATATCTCGATTTGTGGGTAGATTACACCAAGGATTTAACAGAGAATCAGAGATGGCCCGCTGCTGGGACATGGGATGCTGATTGCATCATGAGAGTAGAAGAAGCATTATGGAAAAAGAAAGCCAGACAGTCACAGAAGGATGCCATTGAATTATGGCGTAAAGAATCGCATAGACGCACAGAGAAAGCGCTCAGAAAAGAAGAGAAGAGTAGAGAGGAGTCTGACAAAGCCCGAGAAAACGTATTAGTTGAGGAAGGTATACGAGTAAAAGCAGAACAAGTAGACAGACAATGAAACACTCTTATGAATGGTATGTATCCTCTTATGGCCGAGGGTTTACCTAAGGCCACCCCGGAAGTACCAAAAGATCTGCCACCTCCATTGCTTCCGACCAAATTACACCACAAGACCGCAAAGGACATTTTCCTTTCATCCTACTTAGACGATGTAGCTCCCGCATATACAAATCCACGTGTCCAGGCGCCACCCGCTGATGGCACTCCGCCCCGAAATAATCCGCCCCCACTTCTGCAACAACATACTCCTCCTCCCGTTCCACACCTTCCGCCCGTTCCACCACTCCTTCCTGCACCTATTCTCCCTACCTTACACTCAGCAAATCCTTTTGGACCTGGCACCTCAGGAGGTGCAACAGGAGGTTTTCAGACCCCACCACCAACACAGCGATTGACTTTTAGGGATTTAGCACACCAACGTACACCTCAAACAGCGAATTACGACATACTTAATGAGCCTCTTACAGACTGTAGATATGATCCAGTGCCCGGTAAAGATGACGACAGAATGATGCTATCATCAGTACGTCTACGACGAGTTTCAAACTATTTAATGATACTACCAGGAATGGTTGATCATCTAGACAAAATATATCACTTTGTCCAAACAGGGCAAGGTCCTGAAAGCATTGGCGAGGCCATGGCATACCAGAAAGTTGACACTCAAAAACTGTTGTTACGTTTCTTCATAAACTGCTTTATAAGAAACAGAGATAGGCCTGGTGTAGACCAGGAAGAAATGAAAGCACTTAACAAATGGGGTCAGAATATAGCAGACGGAAAACATGATAAACAGAGTTGTATAGAAAATATGTACCGAAGGATCCGAAAGGCAGTAGAACAGATACATGAAAGAGAACAGCCTGAAAGAGAAAATGATGCAGATAAGACTGAATCCTCGGAGGAGGACGAACAACAAGGAACGACAACAGGACAATTACAATTACCCCCTAGAGAAATGATAGCTTATGTAGGTAAGGGAAGACCCTTGAATAATTCCATGCGTCCGGTACGTCCAAAAAGTAAGAGACTTTTTCAAGCTGCCATGTCAAATCCAAAAACGCCTGAACACTTATTTCAGGCTACTGATAAAATACTTCGAGAACGAATGGGGTACCATGTACTCGATTCTATGGATGAACAAGAATTAGCCAGGTCAGCAGTACAATGGGCTGACAGTCCTGATAAATATAGTGATGATGCGCTAGCACACACGTTTTTGAATCTTTCACCAGACGAACAGCGTTTAGCTGGTATGTACATGATACAACATCTCCTTATATTGTATAAAAGCCAGCACTCTGATCCAGGTCCCCTACCTGACATATTAATAGAACTACTTATGAATAAATGGAGAGGCCTAGGTACCGATTTAATTAAAGTAATTCTAGAACATCGACACAGATACAGTGCCTTCCTGTGTCCACAGTTTGATCCAGCTACACCCATCGAAAGAAAAGCGTATTACTTCGACAGACAGAATCCCTTGCGAGAAGTACATCCAGTAAGAAAAGAAGATGACACACTAGAACGTGTGTATGTATATACACCCCTCACAAAAATAGAATTGCTAGAGATGAAGAAACTAGTCCCCTGTCACGATAAAGACCCTGCAGGTTTTCACCGAGAAATTAAAGATATGCTACTCATGGGAGACTACACATATTCAGATATTATGAAAATGTTAAAAGTTTGTTGCCAGCCGGCATTTACGAGAAACTCAAAGAGAAAGAATGGGAGGTGGGAGATAAAAAGATTAATTGGACCGAGATAGAGGACGAAGAAAATGGTCGTACTCCAGGGGTAGGCCTTGGGGAAAAAGCTAAAGCATTACCAGGATTAATTGTGCAAGTTCTGCCAAGATTATTGACAACGAAAAAGGAAGACTGGGATGCAATCTCAGCCTGTAAACATAAACACGATGAAGACACTAGTGACTATTATTCAAGATTCGAGAAATGTTTTATTATTAACAGTGGTCTGAAACCAAGTAGCGAGTCATACCCGCACCTTTTTGTAACCAAATTAGTCGAGAATTCCCTGCCCCAGGTTAAGAACCGTGTATATAAAGTCGAGAGTACATGGCAAGCAAATTCCCCATCCCAAATGTTACAAATGTTACAGTACCACCTGAATAGAATTAGAGAAGAACAGGAATACGAACAAAGACGTATGAAAGACACGAAAATGAAAATGCTAGTTGCTCAGTCAGTTCCAGCTGACGGTCAGAAAAAGGGTACGACACAGTCCAATAATTTAGCAGGTCCTGTTAAAGGGACATGTAACTACTGTAAGCAGCCAGGTCACTATATAAACGATTGTGCAGTTTTGAAACATAATATCTCTACGGGTAAAACCAAAGAGAGACCACGTCCACCCAGACAAGACCAGGTCCAACAACAAGTACCACAGAATATCCAGCCTATGCAAGCCTCACAACAGACAGTACAGACCGTAGCAGTGCCACAGTCACAGCCCATCACCGCAACACAAAACACGACACAACAGATGTACCAGTATGCGCAAAATGATTATCCTGACTATCAGCGATACACATGAAACAGCCTAGAGAGGGAGGTTGGCTTGCCTCTTATTGAGGTTCCTGTAGATCAAGAGGGTCCTTATGTACATAGTCAAGTATTAGGGAAAGACAGAAAGTTTTTAATTGATACAGGGGCAAGCAGGACAACTATCAGTCATGACGAGGTTCCAGGGGCACCCCTCTCAGGCTCACAGAATGTTTCCCTTGGATTTTCAGGAAAGCCTATTATTAACGAAGTATCGCAACCACTTCCCCTTGCAGTTGGTCCTTTGACACGTACTACAGACTTACTACTTACAAAATCATGCCCAGAAAACTTGTTAGGTATAAAAACACTGAAAGCTCTAGGAGCTGTAATATGTTGTTCTCCGGAAGGAGTACGACTATTTTTGCGTGACTTTAAAGGTCACTATGTATTGAGAGATATTGATCCCAGATTACAGAATGTCCCTGCACATTTATGGGCGCAAGGCCCCACTGATGTAGGTTGTATGCACATCACACCATATCGAGTTACACTCAAGCAAGGAGTGCTATTACCACGAATACGACAATACAAGTTACCCCCAGATGCTGTAGTGGCTTTACTGCAAATCATTGACGAGCTCATTGCACAAGGAGTGGTTGTGGAAACCGACTCCAATGTATGTAATTCCCCTATCATTCCAATTCTTAAACGCACCGATCCCAATGCACCTCCAGTTTATCGATTAGTTATTGATTTGCGCGAATTGAATAAATGTATTGTACCACAGTACCCCGTGGTCCCAGATATCTCTTCATTGTTGACAGCTATTGACCCAGAAGCAGCGTTCTTTACCGTAATTGATCTGAAGAACGCTTTCTTTAGTGTTCCAATTGACCCGGAAAGCCAATACTTGTTCGGATTCTGTTTAAATGGACGAAGCTTCAAATTTGCACGCGCACCTCAAGGATTCACAGAAAGCCCCAGCATCTATAGCCAAGCACTGAAAAGACAACTTGACAGTATTCACATGCCTGATAACACTGCTCTGCTTCAGTATGTTGATGATCTGCTGATCACCGCCCGAAGCGAACCTGAATGTGAAAAAGCATCACTGACGGTTTTACATTTTCTGGCCGACAAGGGGCACAAGGTGTCCCCTTCGAAGCTGCAATTCTGTGTTCAGCAAGTTGTTTACCTTGGGCACTTGCTGTCCAAAGGGGGGAGACAGCTCACACCTGATCGCATCCAGTTAATTGTAAATATGTCACGACCCAAGACACAAAAGGAGGTACGGGCCTTCATAGGCCTCACTTCTTACTGTAGACAATGGATTCCTCAATATGCATTTCTAGCAAAGCCACTCATTCAGTTGACAACCCAGGAGGCAGCGTCTTCGACTGTCCTTCCTTGGACTCAGGAACATAAACAAGCTTTTGAAGACTTAAAGAAAGCCTTATGTCAAGCACCTGTTTTAGCAACACCATGTTACAGTAAGCCTTTTACACTTTTTGTCACAGAACGCGAAGGTACTGCCTTGTCAGTACTCACCCAGGAACAAGCAGGTTCACACAAACCGTGTGCTTACTTTTCTAGCACATTAGATCCAGTAGCCCAGGCTCTGCCTGCGTGCTTGAAATCAGTTGCAGCGACAGCTCTAGCAATCAGACAAAGTGATTCTATAGTGTTAGGACATCAGTTGACAGTACAAGTTCCACACTCCATGGAAGTCCTTTTGAACCGAACACAGACCCAGCACTTGACTATAGCACGACTGACAGGTTATGAATTGACATTGTTTCAGCCACACATAGAGATCAGACGCTGTAGTACATTAAATCCCGCCACACTTTTGCCGTTAAGTGGAACAGACCCATTGGCACATGATTGTATTGAAGTCATTACTATTACGACGAAGCCTAGACAAGACTTGACAGACACTCCATTACCAGATCCAGACCTGACACTTTATGTGGATGGTTCATGTATGAGAACAAGTACAGGAGAGTTAGTGGCCGCCTACGCAGTCACGACAGACACTGAAGTCATAGAAACAAATTGTATTGACATCCTGTCAGCTCAAGCAGCAAAGCTCATCGCTCTGACACAAGCCTGTATTCAAGCCAAGAACAAGAGAGTTAACATATACACAGATTCACGTTATGCATTTGGAGTTGTGCACGACTTCGGTGTATTATGGCGAGAGAGAGGTTACTTAACTTCTCACGGTGCCAACATTCAACACGGTCCCCTCATTCAAGCTCTGTTAGATGCAATACATCTGCCTACTGCTATATCCATCATGAAGTGCAAGGCACATACAAAAGTCACCGATATCGTTTCCCAGGGTAATGACCTGGCAGACCGAACAGCCAAGCATACAGCTCAGACTCACGCAACTGACTTGACAAAGACAATAGTTCCGACACCGACACACTGCATGACAGTTAGGGATCCCGCCCATGATGTAATTGACATACAGACACATGCTACACCAGACGAAATCAAGAAATGGACTGAACTAGGAGGGATCCAAACAGATCAGGGATGGATGACGAAGGGAAAATCTACATGGTTTCTCCCCGACTCTATGGTTCAAGTCATCATTAACACAGTACACAGTCCTGCACATCTAGGAGAAAAAGCTATGCTAGACAGTATTCAAAACATCTGGTTCAATAAACACTTACGAGCAGCAGCCAAACAGAAAGTGCGTACTTGCATGATTTGTTGTCAGTTCAACCCAGGTAAAAGCATTCCTGTAGAGCAAGGTGGATTTCATCCTCCCGATCACCCTTTTGAAGTCCTCCAGATAGATTATATCCAGATGGAACGTTGTCGAGGATTCAAATATGTCCTCGTAGTTGTATGTGCACTCTCCCGTTGGACAGAAGCATATCCAGTCCCAGATTACACTGCTCCGACCACTGCCAAGCAGCTGGTTCGTGAATTCTTCCCACGGTATGGTTTGCCCCGTATCGTATACTCAGATAACGGTCAGCCATTCTCATCCGAGCTTGTAAAACAAGTTACACTCCTGTTAGGCTATCAGTGGAAATTCCACTGTGTCCGACATCCCGAGGCAGCAGGTCTCGTGGAGCGTCATAATCAGACTCTGAAAATTCGACTTGCTAAAATCTGCAGAGAGAAAGGCGTTGACTGGATAGTAGCTTTGCCAGTTGCGCTCTTCTACATGAGAATGATAGCGCATTCTCGAACAGGGCTATCCCCGTATGAGGTGGTCTTCGGTAGGCCACCAAATATGTGGGGGACGCCTATACCTCGTAAAATAACTGATGTTGATTGTAATATGCTGACAGATTACCTTGCCTCCTTGATGTCTGCACTACAATCTTGTCGTTCACAGGTAGCTGCAGCCTTTCCCGACAACACCGAGGTGAAGCCCCATGAAGTGGTTCCTGGGGATTATGTGTTTGTAAGAAATTTCGACTGACGGAGTCCGCTGGAGCCCCGCTGGCAAACGCCGAAATTGGTACTTTTGACGACGAGGACAGCAGTGAAGATTGAGGGCCGCAAGGGGTGGCTGCACTCGAGCCACATCAAGAAATTTCACGGACTGCCTTCTGATTTGAATTCTCAGCCCTGCCCTCCTCCACAGACTGACTCAAAACTCCCCCTGGTTGAGAAAACCGCTTCCCAGGAATATAAGCTAAAACTAAGGTCTAGCAAGTCAGACAGTTTAATTGTTTAAGTCCTCCCCTAGGTGAATCGGTTAAATTAGTCTCTGACATGTATCCCCTAGACCGAAATAGAGAGAGAGATAGACAGAAACAGCTCAAGAAACATGAATATTGCAAATCACTTCGTAGTCACTGTATAGTGACATTGTTGATTATGTTTTTTCTAAGTCTTTTGATTATTGCTGCAAGTATACTGTTACACATATACTACCCTATTTTCAAGCGTGCACATTCTGCTTTCAATGCTACTGCTGAACATTCTTTTAGTGAATTACCCCCGCATGAATTATCTTACAGACTTGCGCTGCGCAACAACACCTTCATTAGTATGTTACATCACTCTCATCAGAGCAGCAACGCTACAAATTGTTGGATATGTGGCCGACTCCCTCCCTACCAGAAATACAAGGGAGTTCTGCCCCTCTTTCCGTACCCGTTCACACATAATGGTTCCTGTGGCGCATGGTTTAGTTTGATTAATTCTTTAGATTCAAATACCGTAGTTTACCAGGGCAACTGGGTATGGGGAAACCTGAACACAGTTCTGCATAAAGTATGCTTCCCTGACAAGGAGGGACTTCCCAAAAGGACAGGGACTGATCTAGAAAATGAAGTATATGGATTAGGTAACTTTACACTTAATCTCATGATTCTGAATGTTGAATCCGAATCCGAGCCAGTCTTGCCTGCTATGTCAGTATTACCAGTCAAAGGTGAATTATGTGTTAGAAAGAATGGTTCAGTACACCTGGGTCATAGTAAATGTACTACTGTGATCGAATTCAGTGATAAGGGCAAGTCTGCGTTTAAAGCTTCACGACATTCCTACTTCATTTGTGGTCATACCGCATATATACGTTTACCTCTAGATTGGGATGGTACCTGTTACATTGCCTTCCTTCTGCCACCTGTTTTCCTAGCCCCTCCTGATTATCATAGGAATACCCATCTAGTACACAATAGACCCCAGAGAGATCTTCCGATTGTCGACTATACTGAAACGGCATGGGAGCAATACACAGATTTCAATAAATGTTTCTTTCCCTACTTAGGTGCTATCTTTAATAGTAAACTGATACGCAGGTTAACCAGAACCCTCGAAGCAGTAGTGAATGAGACTACTTCTGCCCTAGGCAACTTAACAGAGGAGCAGTCTGCGATGCGGATTGTCGTTCTTCAAAATCGTCTCGTCCTTGACGTCATCCTGGCCGATAGGGGCGGAGCCTGTAGAGTCATCGGATCGAGTTGCTGTGTTTTCATTCCAGAAAACGCGCCATCAGTATATAGAGCCATTACTCGTCTTCACAAAATTGCAAGTTTGATACACCAGACTCCAGGCACCTGGACTTGGTCCGGTTGGTTCTGGACCACGTTGTCAGCCTGGGGATGGAAGATCCTATCCTTCCTAGGTATTGCCCTTCTCATAGAATTCAGTTGTTGCTTATGTCTACAATGTGGGCCAGCGATTTGCGGCTTGTGTGCCACATCATGTATTCCTCATTCAAGTTCTCATTCAAAACGACATAAGAAGAAAGAAGAGCAAATGATACTACGTGAACAGATTGATAGATTTATGAGTATCGATATATCATGAAGGGTCCATAGGGAACAAGGAGGGAATGAGGAAATATAAATTTTTATGGTCAGAAATGTTCCCTAACGTGTACCCCTCCGTCTCCATGTACGAGCTTAAAGTGCATGTAACTTCCCTTCTGTGCCAGCTATGAAGACGCAAATACATTTGCGTCCAACGTTAACATGTCCTCTTCCAGATCCACCATGAATGGGTCGGATATTCCGTTCCTAAGTGTGCCTTGCCAACGTCTTTTCATGGTGCACTTTTCACGTCTTCCCTGGCTCAGGCGAGTTAGGCCCTGATTTCTGTCATCGAGTCCTTTCCTGCTTTCTGCCTCTGAATGCTCTAGCCTGGATGAGCATCTGTATCCATGACCTTTGTCTTACTCCCTGCGCGGCTAACGGTGCCTGGCACGGCCTGTTGCCTGCCAAAAAACTGTATTTTGCCTTCAAGTTATCTGCTCCGCTCCTCGAAAATACATTCCTGTCTAGTAGTTTAGGAAAACATCCTTCCCAGCTGCAGAGCAAAGGGCCCGGCCTCACTGTCTCCATGCAAATACTTCATAGCTCACTGTCTCCATGCAAATACTTCATAGCTCCTGTTACCATGGTAGGCCCATGCCCCCTCGCATCTCATGTAGACACGCAGACGCATATGCACGCACTAGCAGTCAGTATAGAATAGCCTCTGCCCGAGAGACCTTTCCTTCCAGATAATACAGTTCCTTAAACACAAGATATTAGATACGATTTGGGATTAGGTTGTTCTGACACCCCAGACTTCTGTCTCCTCATGTAAGGCTAAATGTCAAGTCCCCTTCACCCTCCAGTTACACGTCAATTACACGTCATGCTGCTGCACGCGCATCTCTGCCATGTATTTCTGCTGACACTGCAGGATTCTCTTATGAATCCACCCACCTGTAACATCTCATAATGACGTTTCTAGTACATGCCCTCATGCACGCCTATTGTAACGCCTCTTTCATTACGTATGTGTATTCTTATCTCTCCTCTCAGCTGTTACGCCTCCTGCATCTGCCTTTACTGTAATACATTGACTATATATATGATAACTTGTCAATAAAGTATTGTATATCCCTTCCTGAGCCTTCGTGGCGACGGAATGCGATTTGCCTGGTTCGAACCATATAACCAATTCCTTTTTAAGGAATAAAACCCCTTTTAAAACCTCAAATACCACGGATTCTGCCTCTTATTTTTGACTGAGTTATTCTTATTGAACTTTACCGCATAAATTAAGTATAGGTAATTTATATTTACCACACCTCCTTACAGTCGCAGGAGTTTTTGCAGTACGAGTTTGTTCACCTATGCGGCCTATGGAGGACTTCCATTGCATCATATACACTGATGGTTCGGAGCAGGTTGCGCATGGGTCTAAGCATGCATACGTTTCCGCTTGCGCTATTGTGGTAGGTGCCATGGTGAATGACGAGTTCAAGTCCAGGGTCGTGCACACGCAGACTCTCGGGGACTACACCGCACAATTGGCAGAGCTTCGTGCTCTGATGCTTGCATTGGAGTAAGCTGATCCTGGTATGACGACTCTTATCGTGAGTGATTTTTACTACTGTGTCCTGTCTTACAATGAAAACCTGTTCTTTTGGATTCAGAATGATTTTCGTGATTCCAAGGGTAGCACAATAAATCATAAAATGATCTGGGTCCGAGTGGCTGAGCTTAAAGAGCAGTTGCCCCTCGTGTTTGTGATTCATACTCTCGGTCATCATTGCCTAGGAGTCCACGCTGTTGGCAATTCCCTTACCGATGAGGCAGCAAAATCAGCAGTATCGACATATTTGGTTGCAGCAGTTACACGTTCCAAAAGTAAGATTGATGATTATATCTTGGCAGCTGTTCCTGCAACTGAGAAGGGAAGTAAGTATCCAAAAGGATTCCCTTCGAAGTATTCATACCACTTAAGTCCTGATAAAGTTCCTTATGTGAAAATACCTGATGAGAGGTTAATTCCCAATGCTGAACGCAGGCCTACACTGATTTCCGCAGCCCATGAAGGTGATGCGTCAGCGCATGTGGGCGTTTCGGCTACTGTAGCTCAGTTACAACAACGTTTCTGGTGGCGGGGACTGTACAAACAGACGCGTGATTATGTCCTTCAATGTGACATTTTCCAGCAGCTTAAGCCTTCAACTGCTACGCGTCCGCCCCAGACACAGTTGTACATTTATAATAAACCACTTGGATGTGTTTATTTAGATCACTGCGGTCCTTTTTCTTCTGAAACTGCGTATAAGTACATCTTAGTAGCAGTTGATTCATGCACACGCTTTGTGTGGGTGTGGCCACACCGCAGCGCTGATTCACGACTGTCATTAGAGAGTTGCGTGTCTTTGTAGGGATTTTTGCCTGTGGTAACTTCCATTCGGATCAGGGTCTGGCTTTCGCCTCTAAGGTGTATAAGGATGCCATGACTTCGTTGGGGGTGCAAGTAAAGTTTTCGTCTCCATACAGACCTGAGGGTAATAGTGTTGTGGAACGGATGAACCGAGATTTAAAGCAGTCTTTGACAGCTCGAGTTATAGGCATTGGCAGGAACTGGCTGGCCCACCTCAATAGCTTGCAGCGTTCTCTTAATAATCTCCCTAGAAGGTCTCTGGGTGGGCGGACCCCATACGAGATGCTCTTGTAAACTTTAAACTATCCTCAGTGCCCATCTCCACCTGACAGAAGTTTGGCAGAACCTTTCTTCCATTGTGCAGAGCTCTGTGTATACATCTGATGTGAAATCAGAGAACCAGTTCTGAGACTCCCTCACTGGTATTGGTGCCACTGTGGCTACTTGGATAATGACAGGGGTAGGCCTAGATGTGAGATACATCTTCCTGTTACAGAGGGATGCCACTTTAAATCTTTTGCAGTTGATGGGCGCACCCTCCAAGGCCAGCTTGTCAGGAGCAAGTCACATCTTTTTTCAGCCAAGGCCCTTTTATTCCCTTTCCTAAGAGCCATTCACAACTCTCTGCAGGGGATTCAGCGGCTGCCAGTGACAGTTGGTGATAAATATTGAAAAGTATACTAGAGACGTTAGGGAGGAAAATGCAAACTTTCCAAAAGTGCCAATTTCAAAACAGTAATTTAAAACCAGTTTTTACCATTAGGTTGGATTTTAAATTAGTATTAATTTGAGTCCCGACTCCCAAGCCAAAGTTATGCATTTCAAGGTGTAATAATGTCAACTAGTACTTTCCTGTAAGAGAGCCAGCCTTGCCACAATAAAAACAACTTTTGAGATTTTTTACGGTCAAAGCAAGTAAAACCTCAGTACACTTGTCCTTCTTTTTTAATCGCCATGCACCCTACCCTAAGGGCATTTAGGGTGTACCACAGAAGTGACTTATAAGTATTAATAAGGAACGTTTAGCCCTATTTTGCAAGGTTGAATGCACAGCTGTTACACTGCAAAAGCAGACTACAGAAACAGGCATCAAGACCTGCTTTATATTGCCTCTTTAGTGGTGGTACAAGTGGTACTTGTCCACAAGTGACAATTACCTTACAGGCTCTGGGTGCTCAGAATACAATATCCTAGAGATTATTAGGTAAGTTAAATATGACAATCAGGGATGAACCAAGTCTGCATGTTTTTAGGGGTCAATACACATAACAGCGGCCTGCTTAGCGGGGTTCTAGTGTGCAGAGTCAAAAAAACAACAGCATCAGTTAAAACACATGTGGTTGACCATGTAAAAAGAGGCATTTACATACAGTTAGTAGTACTATTGTACTATTAATAAATGTACTAAATAATGCAGTTTGTGTATGAGGCCCAATGTGGTTACAGGCATGTGCACAGTTTGAGAGAAAACATTTTGAGACTCTGGTTCGTGCGAAAATAATGTATAAACATTGTGTATGACTGGAGTGTGGCACATATATAAGATGAAGAAACTAAGCTCCAAGACATTAAATTCTACTGAGAGTGTGGGGTGAAGGGCTAGGGTGGAGATATATTAAAGGGTAATATATAACCACTATATAACTCTCTTGTTTTGCTTTTTTTCAGGCATTCCCGCTACAGTCCCAGGGAGTGCATACTTTTGTGGCTGAGCAGATGTTAAAAGAGAGGTTGGTTAGGGGACTTAGCATAGTGGGAGAAATATGTAAAGGAGAGGAACGCATCCTAATGTAGATCCGTTCCTGGCAAACTCCAGATTGACCTGAGTGAGAACAGCAGCTGGAATACAGAAGACCCTCCACCTCTGTGGTGCTGGTATGGTTTGTGTTCCCCTTTCCCTCCGAGGGACCATGCCGCCAGCCTGGTGCATCTACACAGGCTGGAGGCAGGGTCCTCACGGGGCAAGGGTGAGTAGGCAATGGATCTTTGGTTATCTGTGGTGGAGCTGCCAGAAGCAGTATGAATGTCATGAGGATGAGTTATGAGGGTGTGGGTTGAAGACTTGGCACTGCTTAGTTTATTAGTATACGTTTATTATTATATTGTAAAGTCTCTGACAAGAGATGAAGTTGTAACAGTCTAAGTATTTAGTGATAATCTTCATTGTCCTCAGCCCTACCGTTCTCGGTAATAGTCTTTGTATCATGAAATCCCTCCTGCTTGTACAGCTTGCATTTTTAGGCACTGTGATGTTGCTTAGATATACAAAAAACACTTCTAGTTAATTGGTCAGGTGCCAATGTCCTACACCCATTACTGTGTCTGAATATCAGAGCTAGTACACTTAGCTATTCCCTGGACGTTACTCAGCGTCCTACGGATAGGTTCACGAGTGAGCAAGTTAAGATGCATATTTTACCCTAATATCAAAAGGAACAGACACAGTTATTAACTAGAGCAGTAAAAAAAAAGAAGGGATGAGACAGAAACAGATGGTGACAAAGACAAGGAGAGAAAGAACCCAGAGAGGCAAGCAGTGTTGAAAGTAGAGAAAGAAAGCAAACAAAGTGAGTGCTGAAAATAGAGTATAAAGAAACACACTACAGAGAGTCAGGACAAAGAGGTAGACTACATTAGAAAAATGATGTGGAGAGAGAGAAAGTGGAAACAACCGAGAACAATATTAGAAGAGAGAGGAGGAAAATAGAGAGAGTGAGATTTAAAAAGAGAGTGAGGAGAATGAGGCTGGAGAACTGAGAGCCTATGCATGGGGGGAGAAAACTGCGAGCTGTGAAGAGAAAGTAAAAAAAGAGGTAGACTCTAAGAATGAAATTAATAAGATATAGAAAACTCTACAATGAACAAAGAAAGAGAAACAAATTAGGTAACCTGTTTTATTAGATAGGTTGATATGACAGAGAGAAGAGAAAGCAGAAATAGAGAGGCAGAACAGTCAAATAAGGCTATGGGCATTATCCACGATGAGCTGATAAATGACTTAAGCCTTTTACCATTCCAGGCACAGTGGTACAGCATTGCATTGGTAAAATACCATGAAAAGTAACCTGGAAACAAGAAAAGCAGCTCTCGACATGTGTGAGAAAGGTGAGCAGATTTAGGCACTTTATTGCTTTTCTAGGTGTGTGGGGATGGCATTGTGCTAATTCTACGCTGTAAAACTCCACTGCAAAACATACATTTGAAGTGAGAAAATGTAGAGTGCTAATGATATTGTAGAGTGTCCCATAAAAGGAGCAGCTCTGCATTTAAATTAGTATCTACATATACATATATATATATATATATATATATATATATATATATATATATATATATATATAGCAATTATATCTGCATATCCGGTGACCTTTACATATTGAGATGTTATTTTATGTAATGTTGTCCCTGATCCTGTGTAAACAAAGGCATTTTCCAACGCAACAATTGGAACTTTGGTATTTTACCAGTATTGTTTACAGTATTATACTGATTTTAACATATGTATATATCTTGTATTTTACATTGATTTAGCTGGCAGTCTTTTTACCATGTTTATGCACTGTTGGTCCAATTAGAGTGGAGCACTGGCACTTTAAATACTCACCCCTCACTTAAACTCGCTGTCATGTGAGCAAGGCTCAGGAGAGCCGAAACGTTATGATGGTGGCAAGCAAATAAAACACCTTTAGAAGAACCGAATTTGAGGTCCGTGCTTTGTTTCTAGATCGTGTCTACCAGCGAAATTGCAGCGCATGAGAAACCAAAGTTATGGTATATTTTGGCCGCTTGTTTTTGCGCGGCTATACACAGGACCCTCTCCACGACTGAACTTTATTTGGTCAGCGCTAAACAGTGGAATCTTACCCGGGTTTTCCTGGGCGTTTTTGGCTTCCGGGAGGAAGACGAGTGCTTGACCCCTTTGGCCCTGGATAAGTACACCGGAAGGAATTGACCCCCTTGAGGACCGCATCTGAAAGTGAATGCGGAGAACCGGGACGAGTTTCGTGAAACCGGCTACGCCAGTGTCCTAAGGTGGAGAGCAAAACGGTATTGTGCACATCAGTGTGTTTGTAAAGACGTAACAAACTTCTGTTATAACCCACAGTGATTACTAATTGCATAATTATAATGTCCGCCGACAGCGTGAGGGAGAGGGAGGCTCGGGCAAGCACCATGTTTTCCGATGACCTTACAGTATCAACTACTGCCACACAAGAGAGATCAGACACCCTCAGTGGTACCCACAAGGACACTTTACATGAAAAATTAAAAATTCTGGAGAAAAAAATCAAGACAGGAACAAAGTAAATGGTGGGAAGCTAAGTCCCTTCAACGGTACATTGATGTGAATAGGATACCGAGTGGGCTAAGAATTTTAACCTCGCCAAGTTAGGAAAACCCGAACCCGGACCTAATGCGGGAAAGGGCGGACAGTAATCTGGAGGCCTCTAAACACTTGGTAATAATTCTTATCAAGTACGCTGAGATCGATCGTGCCAAGCTCCTAGATGAAATTGCAGCAATACAGGAGGAGTTGGAGTCTATTGGCTCTACAGAGGAAAAAGCCAATTAATGAAAGACATGCATATTAGATTTAAATAAGAGGAGGAAAAAATAATTGACCGCAAAACATATAAATTCCAAAGAGACAGGAACAATTACGAGCTCGGTCAGATATTCACCTTCTTGAGGAAATACGATGCCATGAGCAAAGCAGCTGGAGGTGCACAAGCTATCGTGCGTGGTAGCGGAAACCGCAATCAAACGCAACCGACCACACTGGACTCTACGGCCTCGGACTTTAGCTCAGGGCCAGGGAGTGAATCAGAGTCTGAACTAAGGGGCGCTGGCTCAGCATGTGCCAACAAGAAGCCATCTCCAGGCGATGAAATTTGTTTTTTGTGCCAGGAACACCTTCAGTCTCTGCGACCAGGGACTCGAAAGAATTACAGCGAAATCACAAAAACTACGTCTGTAAGAGGAGGAAGAGGGAAAGGGCAAGGAAATGGAGGACAACAGAAAAAGAAGGGCAGGGGGCAGTGGTACAAAAAATGAAAAATAATGCACAGCTAACAATTATCAATTTGATACCTATGGTACTAACAACTAAAGAAGAGAACATCCTCAAGTTGGGACTCTCATTTGCTCCCAAAACTAATCTCAATTATGCGGCAACTCGAACTGACATTTACAAAGCTACACGCAAGCTTAAATTGAAATTTTTTTATGCCTTAATATCTGTAGATGGTCAACATAAGAACTGTGAAGTGGAAGAGGGAAATAGCACCACCTTATTGTCGCAGGAAATAATCACCCTTTGGAATAACGATGGGGATGATTCGATGATGGATACAGGCAGTATCTTACCCATACGTACCTTATTGCATACAACCAAGACTTCCGATGTGACCACCGTTACCCCCCTTATGCCCTTCAAACCACCGTCCCCTTCTGTCCAATTATGCCACGCGATGCCATAGATGTGTTTCACGAGAATCTTACCAGTGATCTCAAAGAACTTCATAGTAAAATCAGTAAAAGTAAAAATAAACATGATTCGTTGACATTTGAATATGAGACTTTGGTGGCCAGATTCAAAAAGGATAACAATATCATTGTGCGCCCCAGTGACAAAGGGGGCAATGTTGTACTTCAAACTAAGGCTAATTATGAAAAGGAGGCATTAAGTCAGTTGGAACTTTGGTATTTTACCAGTATTGTTTACAGTATTATACTGCTTTTAACATATGTATATATCTTGTATTTTACATTGACTGTACTGTCAGTCTTCTTACCATGTTTATGCACTGTTGGCCCAATTAGAGTGCAGCACTGGCACTTTAAATACTCACCCCTCACTTGAACTCGCTGTCATCGGAGCAAGGCTCAGGAGAGCCGAAACGTTATGATGGCGACAAGCAAAATAATCACCTTTAGAAGAACCGAATTTGTGGTCCGTGCTTTGTTGCCAGCGAAATTGCAGCGCGTAAGAAACCAAGGTTATGATATATATATATATATATATATCAAATCGACTGGGTAGAGCCCAATGTGGAAGAACCACACAACAGGTTTCATCCGTGGTTTCTTTTAATGGCAGTTAAACAATACTCAGGACAGGCACTCGAGCTGCAGGAATTCACCTTCCATCCGACGCGTTTCATGCCGAGGACAGTATTTCATCAGGGACTCAGGTTTTTCAAAGAAGCTGACGGCTCTCGCTTTTAACACCTGGCAATAGTTCAAGTCCGCCTCAATGGGCGGCGCCACTCTCGTGGCATCCTGGTACTTGTAGTGTTATTTATTTCCCTCGTGGGCCGAGTGCCGTGATTACTTCCAAAATTAAGTTAGTGTTACCCCAGTGGGTTGCAGCAAAAGTCTATTCCTGACGCTTGCCTTCTCTTAAACTGCCAAAACACTCCTGCTCCTTCACGCGGTTCCAAAGAAGTTAAGGCGCCGCAGGTCCGATGTTAAACCGGCAGGGTTCTTCCGCGACCTAGGCTGGGCCGCTTAACATCAAATCGACTGGGTAGAGCCCAATGTGGAAGAACCACACAACAGGTTTCATCCGTGGTTTCTTTTAATGGCAGTTAAACAATACTCAGGAAAGGCACTCGAGCTGCAGGAATTCACCTTCCATCCGACGCGTTTCATGCCGAGGACAGCATTTCATCAGGGACTCGGGTTTTTCAAAGAAGCTGACGGCTCTCGCTTTTAACACCTGGCAATAGTTCAAGTCCGCCTCAATGGGCGGCGCCACTCTCGTGGCATCCTGGTACTTGTAGTGTTATTTATTTCCCTCGTGGGCCGAGTGCCGTGATTACTTCCAAAATTAAGTTAGTGTTACCCCAGTGGGTTGCAGCAAAAGTCTATTCCTGACGCTTGCCTTCTCTTAAACTGCCAAAACACTCCTGCTCCTTCACGCGGTTCCAAAGAAGTTAAGGTGCCGCAGGTCCGATGTTAAACCGGCAGGGTTCTTCCGCGACCTAGGCTGGGCCGCTTAACATCAAATCGACTGGGTAGAGCCCAATGTGGAAGAACCACACAACAGGTTTCATCCGTGGTTTCTTTTAATGGCAGTTAAACAATACTCAGGAAAGGCACTCGAGCTGCAGGAATTCACCTTCCATCCGACGCGTTTCATGCCGAGGACAGCATTTCATCAGGGACTCGGGTTTTTCAAAGAAGCTGACGGCTCTCGCTTTTAACACCTGGCAATAGTTCAAGTCCGCCTCAATGGGCGGCGCCACTCTCGTGGCATCCTGGTACTTGTAGTGTTATTTATTTCCCTCGTGGGCCGAGTGCCGTGATTACTTCCAAAATTAAGTTAGTGTTACCCCAGTGGGTTGCAGCAAAAGTCTATTCCTGACGCTTGCCTTCTCTTAAACTGCCAAAACACTCCTGCTCCTTCACGCGGTTCCAAAGAAGTTAAGGCGCCGCAGGTCCGATGTTAAACCGGCAGGGTTCTTCCGCGACCTAGGCTGGGCCGCTTAACATCAAATCGACTGGGTAGAGCCCAATGTGGAAGAACCACACAACAGGTTTCATCCGTGGTTTCTTTTAATGGCAGTTAAACAATACTCAGGAAAGGCACTCGAGCTGCAGGAATTCACCTTCCATCCGACGCGTTTCATGCCGAGGACAGCATTTCATCAGGGACTCTGGTTTTTCAAAGAAGCTGACGGCTCTCGCTTTTAACACCTGGCAATAGTTCAAGTCCGCCTCAATGGGCGGCGCCACTCTCGTGGCATCCTGGTACTTGTAGTGTTATTTATTTCCCTCGTGGGCCGAGTGCCGTGATTACTTCCAAAATTAAGTTAGTGTTACCCCAGTGGGTTGCAGCAAAAGTCTATTCCTGACGCTTGCCTTCTCTTAAACTGCCAAAACACTCCTGCTCCTTCACGCGGTTCCAAAGAAGTTAAGGCGCCGCAGGTCCGATGTTAAACCGGCAGGGTTCTTCCGCGACCTAGGCTGGGCCGCTTAACATCAAATCGACTGGGTAGAGCCCAATGTGGAAGAACCACACAACAGGTTTCATCCGTGGTTTCTTTTAATGGCAGTTAAACAATACTCAGGAAAGGCACTCGAGCTGCAGGAATTCACCTTCCATCCGACGCGTTTCATGCCGAGGACAGCATTTCATCAGGGACTCGGGTTTTTCAAAGAAGCTGACGGCTCTCGCTTTTAACACCTGGTAATAGTTCAAGTCCGCCTCAATGGGCGGCGCCACTCTCGTGGCATCCTGGTACTTGTAGTGTTATTTATTTCCCTCGTGGGCCGAGTGCCGTGATTACTTCCAAAATTAAGTTAGTGTTACCCCAGTGGGTTGCAGCAAAAGTCTATTCCTGACGCTTGCCTTCTCTTAAACTGCCAAAACACTCCTGCTCCTTCACGCGGTTCCAAAGAAGTTAAGGCGCCGCAGGTCCGATGTTAAACCGGCAGGGTTCTTCCGCGACCTAGGCTGGGCCGCTTAACATCAAATCGACTGGGTAGAGCCCAATGTGGAAGAACCACACAACAGGTTTCATCCGTGGTTTCTTTTAATGGCAGTTAAACAATACTCAGGAAAGGCACTCGAGCTGCAGGAATTCACCTTCCATCCGACGCGTTTCATGCCGAGGACAGCATTTCATCAGGGACTCGGGTTTTTCAAAGAAGCTGACGGCTCTCGCTTTTAACACCTGGCAATAGTTCAAGTCCGCCTCAATGGGCGGCGCCACTCTCGTGGCATCCTGGTACTTGTAGTGTTATTTATTTCCCTCGTGGGCCGAGTGCCGTGATTACTTCCAAAATTAAGTTAGTGTTACCCCAGTGGGTTGCAGCAAAAGTCTATTCCTGACGCTTGCCTTCTCTTAAACTGCCAAAACACTCCTGCTCCTTCACGCGGTTCCAAAGAAGTTAAGGCGCCGCAGGTCCGATGTTAAACCGGCAGGGTTCTTCCGCGACCTAGGCTGGGCCGCTTAACATCAAATCGACTGGGTAGAGCCCAATGTGGAAGAACCACACAACAGGTTTTATCCGTGGTTTCTTTTAATGGCAGTTAAACAATACTCAGGAAAGGCACTCGAGCTGCAGGAATTCACCTTCCATCCGACGCGTTTCATGCCGAGGACAGCATTTCATCAGGGACTCGGGTTTTTCAAAGAAGCTGACGGCTCTCGCTTTTAACACCTGGCAATAGTTCAAGTCCGCCTCAATGGGCGGCGCCACTCTCGTGGCATCCTGGTACTTGTAGTGTTATTTATTTCCCTCGTGGGCCGAGTGCCGTGATTACTTCCAAAATTAAGTTAGTGTTACCCCAGTGGGTTGCAGCAAAAGTCTATTCCTGACGCTTGCCTTCTCTTAAACTGCCAAAACACTCCTGCTCCTTCACACGGTTCCAAAGAAGTTAAGGCGCCGCAGGTCCGATGTTAAACCGGCAGGGTTCTTCCGCGACCTAGGCTGGGCCGCTTAACATCAAATCGACTGGGTAGAGCCCAATGTGGAAGAACCACACAACAGGTTTCATCCGTGGTTTCTTTTAATGGCAGTTAAACAATACTCAGGAAAGGCACTCGAGCTGCAGGAATTCACCTTCCATCCGACGCGTTTCATGCCGAGGACAGCATTTCATCAGGGACTCGGGTTTTTCAAAGATCATTTGAAAATCATCAATGTCCAAAACGTCCTAGAAAGTAATTTTTTTTTCTTGTTGCTCCTGTTGAGCGCTTTGAAGTAAATCATTTTTGTTTCTCCTTCCTCCAAAAAATTCAAAAAAAATATAAAACATCAAAAATAATAAAAAAAAGTTCTTTTCAGAACTACCTTCCCTTTTCAAAAAAAAATTCTAGAATGTTTAGCACTCTAGCATCCTCTATTTCTATTGATACGCTTCCCGGTTAGCGTACGAGTACGCGAACCGGGAGCGAAGTAAAAAAAATATTTTTTTAAAAAAGACGAATTAATAAACAGAGAGTAATGTGAAAAGAAAGAAAAATAGAGTGAGTAACACACAGTTACTGTAGAAAGAGGGACTGATAAAAGAAGTGAAAAGAGTAGTATAAATAAGTAATAGAAAAAGAAATGAAAGAAGTAGCAAAGACAGGAAACTAAGGGTTAAAAAAAAGAAGCAGAGGAACTAATAAAAGTTAAATCTGATAGACATGTAACGTAAAAAGTACTAAACGCTTACCTTATAATTGTCATTACCGTACTGTATGGTCATTTTCATACTTTTTTTCTGTGTAAGAAAGAACAAAAAAAATTAAATTAATACAAGATGGTAAAAAAAGAGTGAGCATAAGACAAAATGAATGTTAAATGTTAAATGTGGTATACTAGTAAAGCGTACAGCTGACCCAGCAAAGAAGCGTCCCGGCGCTGTATTTTACTGGGGAACCCATCCTGGCTTTCCCTGTGAGATAAACCCTCCTGAGCATCCCCAAGGTGATGCCAGGCATCCCCGGCGCTGATGGGGCTGTTAGTTGAGATTAAGCAAGCTATTACCCAAAGTTGCTGAGTGGGACCCATGGTTGGAGTAGGCACCGAAGCAAAAATTATCGAGTCCGCTGACCAAGGCCAAAGATCCTGCCACGTCAGGAATTGAACCCTGGTCCCAGGCCGACCTCTGCTACTAGGTCTACCACCTCTAATCAGTGAGCCACACCAATCCATATACATATTACAAAATCACAATTCAAAGTAGAAAATTAATTAAACATATTTAATGGTTTATTTTTGCTGTTATCAGAAAAAATCCAATTTCACTGAAAACAGTGAGTTGAAGGTATTCATCATATAACAGCGGGGAAAAAAAACACAATCAAAATGATTGTGTTTAAAAAACCCAAGTAATATAAGCAGAAATAGGAACTTCTCCAAAGTAACTTACTTTCTATGACGTCAAAGGATATCCTATAAACAACTTATACTCAGTTGTGCTGTTACTATTTTCTGCCCGCCACTTTCTGAAAGATAAACTCAATTGTTTTAAGAAAACTGAGACATACAAAGCAATTTGAAACAGCACACTAAGTTACAGCAACACCTAGAATCATTGTAGTCCAATTACCTACCCTAAATTCTGACTTCAAAAATCAAGTTAAAAGGCAACATTGCTTCATACTCAATTAGTAATGTTTGATGAAAGAATAGCCATTTTTAAAATTTAAAATAAGGTGTGTAATATCCAGATATTGTCAAAGGACCAGCATATTATGTAATAACTGCAATGGAAATGTTCTTCCTGAAATCGATGACTGTGTAGCAAAAACATTTTTAATTAGACTGGACAACTTATTTTCTTCTAGTTTATGTAGTTGAAATTGTAAAATGACATTTCATCCATAAGTTTTCAAAAATAATGTGGACAGCATTGCAGACTTACATTTCCTCTACTCCTTTTTTTGATCTGCTGCTTGACTTTGCTTATAAAAACAAATAGTTTTCGCTCTGTACTACAATTATCCACAAGGCCATATATAGTAGGAGCCATTAGAACCTCTATAAATTCCTCTAAACAAATCCCAAGCTTCCTTTCCTAAAATTTTGGTTGTAAGAACACCAGGTAAGAATTTTGAAGGTGGAAAGGCAATATTTTTTTTAAAAGTTAAAACAGAATCAATGCAAAATGACCATCCGTTTCCAGATTTTAAATAAGCTGTGTAATGTCCTGAATTAGTTGATGGACCGTTATGATATACAATTGCAGTAGTTTTAAAAATCCTTCCTGATATTGACAACTGCGAAGCCACACAATTATTAATTAAAGTTGTCAATTTAGTTCCATCAGGCCTACATCGTTGGAACATTAAAATGACATACTGGCCATAACTTCGTAAAATTAACGTGGACAGCATTCCAGACTTACATTGGCTGCACTCCATGTTTTGATCGGCTGCATTTACTAGCTTATTGAAGGATACTGATTTACTGTCAGGCAAAGTTAAATATATAAATCTTTCTGAGTCTACACTAGTAGTACTTGATAGCCTACAGTTCTCGCAGTCATGATGCCATTGATAAGAAAGGCCAAATAGATAATCTACATCTACACCATCATCTTGCAATACATCAAGCATATACATTAAAAACTCCTGACAATCCTGCTGAATATTTTCAGAGAATTCTGTTTGACCTGAACATTTGTCTAACAGAAAACAAATTTCAGACACACTTTCTACTCTCGTTTTATCAGCACTACATTTTTCTAACACAGAATTCAACAAACAGCATAAACTTTGTTCCGAATTGATCACAATCTGTTCTTTGAAAGTCTCTAGTGAAAAGAGAACATTAACAACTACATTAGCATAGCAGTTGACACCAGAACTATTTTCAAATTTAAAACCAACAACATTATCAACAGAATTAATTTTATTCCTGCTTCCACTTTTGGGTTCATCGACTTTTGCTCTTTTTGCTACAACCTCCCTACTATTACTGATATTTATTCGTTTCCAGCCTACCACACGTTTCTCAATCAAAGGATATTGAGGCAAATGTGGCGCGTACTCTCTTCTTAACCTATTGTATTCCTTAACACAATCTAGATCTGCGCAAATGTTTGTGACATCACAGTCAATCAAGTACAAACCCGATAAAGTTTTGACTCGTGACAATGCTACATAAGCCATACCCTCGTTGAATACAGAACTGCCAATATTCACTAAAGCAGTGTCTAAACTTAAACCTTGCGATTTATGAATTGTCACCGCATATGCCAAGCAAACAGGAAACTGCTTACGGCGAACATATAAGTCTTTAACAAGCAAAAACCTAGCAGAGCAACGACCAATTACCTGTACTTCCTCAATGCCATCAAATTTAATTTTTAAAAATTCAATTCCATCTCTATTTCTGTATTTCTCAAAATCAACAACATTACCCATTGATCCATTTACCAGACCTCTTTCAACATGTAAATTCCTTCTCAAAATGATTCGGCAATTTAAGCATACATTCAAAGTCTTTTCAAAACCCGCAGTTTTAGATATAGTCTTCTCTAATGAATCCAATTTAGATTTCAAATTCTCTGACAAAATAATTGTTGCTCCCATATGCTCTATTTTGTCAATAGCTTCAAGTTTTACAATCTCTTGTTTTTCTAAATTCAACATTTTGTTGTTGAAGATGGAACATTCTGCAAGAGTTGGCATCAAACATATTCCAGATTTCTTCACAGTAATTTTCTGAAAAATATCCTCTGGCAAAACGTCTTCTTCTGGATATAAATTTGACAGTAAGCGTGCATGTAAAGCTTGTTTACCACGCTCAGTCACTCTTCCGATTCTAATATCTTGTAGAATATTCTTGTAATCTTCGTCCTTCGCCTGACGCATATTTTCACGCAGCTCAGCATAACTGAAGTTTAACCATATGTTAACGTTGCCAATGCTCCCTAGGCACTTCTTGGTATCTTCATGTGTAAGCAGTTTAAACACTGGTTGTCCTTTCACTGGTGTCAGCTGTAGAAGATCACCAAAAACAATGATGTGTTTGCCACCGAATAACACATCATACTCTGTTTTAAGAACTTCCTGCATTCTTAAATGCACAAAAGCAAGCATGAGATTGGAAACCATGCTTACTTCGTCAATAATAAGAAGTTTCATCTTCTTCAAAACTCGAGATACTTCACAACAAGCATCTCCAGATAACTTGTGGTATTGTAATTTGTTATCATGCTCCACTGGCAGCATCAGTAACCGATGCAAAGTAATCCCTTTAATGTTATGAGCTGCCAGTCCAGTTGGAGCGGTCACAACACATGACAGTGATGAATCAGTCCTTTTCTGCATATAACATGAAATTGCTTTAATAAGGAAACTTTTTCCAGTTCCTGGTGCTCCACTCACGTACAGTCGGACAGGCTTCAACGACGTACATGAGCACTCTTTCTTCTCATGACTTAATCCATGCTCAATTTGGTTGGTAACTTAAACATATATTTTCCTCTGCTCAACGTTAAGTTGTCTTTCCAATTCTTCTAAGTTAACCGCATCCTTCTGAGCATGTGCCATGGCTCTTTCCACTTCAATCATGGCAGTGGCAGCTTCATTTTCAATAACTGGTTCTCCTAGTGGATCCTGACTCAATGAAACAGAACTTTGACTGTCCTGAGAACTGTCTCTAGCAATCTCGGCTGCAATTGTTGCTTCCTGCTCAATCTCTGCATTCAACATTTGTAGATATTTTGGAAAAACAGGACATTCTATGGACTCTTGGCTGCATTGAAAGAGTCTTCGTAACAGAGGAAATCCCCAAGCAGTTCCTCTTCTGCCCGCCAAGGCTTGAAAAGTTGCAAAAGAACTAAATAGAAAAACTCTTTTCTTTCGGGAGATTCGCAATCCAATTTTCGATGATTTATCAATTGACATTTTTTTTGCTTGACCAGACATCCCTCACTTCCTTTTTTTTTTTTAATTGTTTTTTTATTTATTGCAAGAGAAAAAAAAAACATGAATACAACAAATAAAATCATCTCGGTCGTATACATATACATAGTTCTCGATAAATATTATTGTCATTGGAAAGAGAGTTAAAGGAAAGAAAAAAGAAAACACAGATGTTAACAGAACAATTTTACAAAAAAAAAAAAAAAAGAAAATTTAATAATCGTGTAAAAAGGAGTGTGGCATGTCGGTCTCACAGTATATTTATCCATTTAGCTAGTAAATGTACCCCACATTTTCTCCCTTCTTTTAAGCGCTTTAGGGCCTCTTAATTTAGCCAAAGAGAGTTCCATAGTGCATATTTCATTAATGAGGTACCACCATTCATTAATGCTAGGTGGTTCGTTCGAAATCCATGTGCGCGCGATAGCCAGTCTGGCACATGCAAAGACGATTGTTAACAGATCTTTATGGATACTATTCGTATCTTGTATGTCCAGCAAGACCAGATGGGAAGAGAGTACAGGCATAGTTATACGTTTCCTGTTGAGGATGTCTACTATTCCCAACCAAAAAGTTGTAAGTTTAGGACACTCATAGAGCATATGCTCTATGCCAGCTGCTTCTAAATTGCATTTTGGGCATTTGGTGCGTTCAGTAGAGATATTGCCTGATGACCAGCCGGAGATTCTTTGAGGCGTGTAATAAATTTGGGTTACTGTCCTATAGTGTTGTAGCCTCAGGTTTGATGACTGGACAACTCGATTTATTTGTTTTAGTGAACTTTCAATCTGGTTAGGATAGATGTTGATTCCTAGCCTAGTAGTCCATTTATCTGCCATTTTCTCGCAATCTCCAGCTTGACCTTTATTAAGGATAATATAGCTCTTACTAATAATCGCTTTGGTCTGATTAGAAAAAATAAATTGTAAGATATCTGAATGTACAACATTCTCGATTTTCTTGTGATTAGTTAAGAAATTTTGTATCTGAATATATTTAAAATATGTTGTCTCATTGATGTTATATAGTGTTTTTAGAGCATTAAAACTTAGAAGGCCATCAGGGCCATAAAGATCCCCTAGCTTGTTGATGTTCTGGTCTATCCATAAGGTGCAAGCACTATCTGCAAAGATGGTTGGCAGCCCAGGGTTTCCCCATATTGGGAGTTCAGCATTGTAGAAGGACATTTTTTCGATGTCCATAATTTGGTCCCAAACGCTTTTGATGGCTCTCGCGGTCTTGAATTTGACTCTCTTATAGTAATTTGGGTCGTGTACCCTGAATAGAAACTTGTTGCTATGTGAGCCTAGCATAAATTGGTGATAAAATGTGGAGACCTCGCTAGCTAAAAGGCTACGTATGCGTTGTATAAAAGTGGCAAGAAAGTATATTTTTAAATCCGGGAAATTTAATCCCCCTTGGTCGACAGGTAATTTCAGTATCGTCATTGACCGACGGGCTTTTTTGTATCCCCAAATGTATCTACTACAGATACTTTCTATTTTCTTAATGTATGATTTATTAAGTTGCAGTGGGATAGTTCTAAATAAGTATAATATTTTCGGGACTATCTTCATCTTTATTATATTAATACGTCCGATCAGGCTAAGGGGTATTTTGTTCCATTTTTTAAGCATGGAGTCGATATCTTTGAATAGAGGGTCATAATTTAAAGAGACAATCTTCTCGATATTTGCAGTGAGTTTGACTCCTAAATAAGTAGCATTATGACAAAGTCCTATTATCGGGTGTGCAGGTTGATAGTTAGCTATCACTTGTGTTTTGTTTACGTTAAGTCTATATCCCGATATGTCGCCAAATTCTCTAGCTTCCTGGATGATTTTAGGTATGGCCCGCACCAAGTCTGTAGTATATATAGCAATGTCATCAGCGAAGGCTGTGATTTTAAGGCACATGTCTTCATGTTCTATTGGAGTTATATGTACCTGAGCAGTTAGTGCGTTGAGGAATGGCTCTAGAGCTATAGCGAATAATAATGGTGATAGAGGGCACCCCTGCCTTGTGCCTCTTTTTATTAGAAAATTATCGGAATTCTTCCCTAAATAGCTAACTATTGCTGTAGGCGTCTCATACAAGGATTGAATCCATCCCAGATACTGCCCTTGTATGCCATACGCCTTTAGTGTTGCCCAGAGGTACTCCCACCCCACTCGATCGAATGCCTTCTCTGCGTCTAACATGACCATACCAAGTGGGGTGAGAGTAGTCGCCGCAACATCGAAAGCTGTTATTGCAGTATTAACGTGGGCAGTAGTATCTCTGCCCACCACAAAGCTGTGTTGTTGACAATTGACTAGAGAAGGCATTATGGGCGCTAATCGATTGGCAAGTACTTTAGCAAATATTTTGGCGTCGGTATTGATCAACGAAATAGGCCTATATGAACCCTGTTCTTCCGGTATTTTGTTCTTTTTTAAAAAGAAAACAATTTTAGCTGTACGCCAAGAGGTAGGGGTATCTCCTGTTTCTCCCACAGCATCTATCACTTGTTTAAGTAGGGGGAGAAGTTCCTGTTCACAGATCTTATAAATCTCCACAGGTAAACTGTCTTCTCCTGCAGCCTTGCCTGGGGGGAGTGCCTTGACAGCTTTACCAAGCTCTTCAATAGAAATTGCAGTGCTAAGTGATCTTGTTAATTCTGTGTCCAAACTTTCAGGTACGTATTTCTCTAAGTATGATTTAATTGCTTCTGAAGTAGGTGTTATTTCTGGAGTATAGAGGTGACAGTAATATTTGGCAAATTGTTCCAAAATCTGTTCTGGTTTTCTATATATTTTAGAATCTAGTCCTTTGATAGTTTTAATAGTAGTTTTAGCCTTTTTATCAGCCACCTTATACGCCAGAATTTTCCCAATTCTGTCTCCACCTTCATATTGTGCGAGTTTGTATTTGTGTATTTTGGAACTGAATTTTTCCCTGAGAGTTTTCTTGAGTGATGCCCTTAGTGAAATAAGTCCTAGACTTAGCTCCTTGATGTTAGTTCTGCCCTCTGTTATAGCGTCAGAAAGTTGTTGCTCGGCTAGAGAAATATTTGATGTAGTGATTTTTTCTAGTCTTAGTTTTTCAGCATTATCCTTGAATATATATTGCTGAGTGTAGCCTCTGATACTACTTTTACATGCATCCCATACATATCTGATAGATGTTGAATTGATATTAAATGATATATATTCTAGAATATGTTTTTTAATACCGGCGATGTATTGGTGGTCAGTTAATAAATATCTGGGAAATGAAAACTGTCGGGCGATAGGCTTAGTGTCTAGATTTTTAAATTCGAATAATATTGGGTTATGGTCTGAAGTGATTTTAGGGCAAATTTCTATCTCATAGTTTTCTAGAATACAGTCTGTTGCCCAAATCATATCGATTCTAGAGAGAGTTTGATGTGGAGAGGAGTAATAAGTGAAACCGGGTGTAGTAGGATGTTTAGTGCGCCAGGCATCTTTTAGGTTGTGTATTCTGGCTAGTTCTAGAATGGCCGATCTCACTTTACCCATCCTGTTTCTATTTCCTTTGCTAGTAGAATCTATAGCATAATTCATCACACAATTAAAATCCCCCATTATCAATAGCTCTCCGTCCCAGTCCAGTAATTCAATGGTCAATTGTTCATATAGTTTCGGTATATCTAGATTTGGCCCATAAACTATACAAAATACATATCGTTTTTTGTTAAATTGCAATTGTACAATTGCCCATCTGCCGTTAACATCGGCAGCAGTCTTGATAAGGTTTGTTCTAAGCCATTTCTGTTTTAGAATGGCGACTCCTCGAACTGGTGCCCCTAAAGTAGAGCAAACAACCAGGTCGTAGCCCATTTGTGGTAAAAATTTTCGATCTTGATATCTAATATGGGTCTCCGAAATAAATACCATGTGTGGTTTGTACATATTAATTTCTTCTTGTACCAATTTTCTCTTGCCTGTATGGTTGAGACCGGCCACATTCCAAACTAAGCATTTAAGAGAAGACATATCTTATATTATTGTTTCTCAATCTCTTCCACAAAACGAATTCGTTGACCTTGTTACAACTTTTAATACATTTCTTGTTCTTGCAATAAAAAAAATGTTCCCCTTTTTTTTGCCCAACCCACCCAGATGGCTTCTTTCCACCCTCCCACCCCCTTAACCTTGATGCCCCCAAAGGGAAGCACCCCTCTATCTTGGCTGCCGTTGATAGGGCAGCGTAGTGGAGACGTGAGCATGGAGTCCTTCCCCCACCGCTAGAGTGACTCATAGTGAATATATTATTTTCTTTTGTCACCCCCTTGATAGTGAGATAGAATATATAGGATCAAAAAGGAAAAATAGGGAAATAAGAGTTTCATGTTTCAGACATGATGGCAGTGGCTATATTGCATTCTATTTAATTTTCAGATTACTCTAATTGTCAAAAAAAGAGAGGTTATGTCTTGTAACTTTCTATCTTGTATAGTTCATATTCTTTTTCCCTTATTCTTTTTCCCTTGTCCATTTCTCTAGATTTTTGCTTGCCTCTTCTGGTTCAGTGAGAAATAGAGATTGTCCACCCCTGATAACTTTGAGGCGTGCAGGCTCTTGCAGATACACTGTACAGCCAATAGCTTTAAAAGGATCGATAAATTTACGCAGCTCCCAACGTCGATCCATTGTAGCCTTACAGAGATCTGAGCGGACGAAGAAAGTAAAATTGCCTACGGTGACAGGGCTATTGATTTTGGCTTTGAGAGCAACAGCTTGCCTCAGTAGGAAGTTTCCAAAATATATCATTATTGGTCTAGGGAATTTGCTATTCTGACTTTTT
The DNA here is from genome assembly GCF_964263255.1 of Lissotriton vulgaris. Classification (NCBI taxonomy): domain Eukaryota; kingdom Metazoa; phylum Chordata; class Amphibia; order Caudata; family Salamandridae; genus Lissotriton; species Lissotriton vulgaris. The sequence goes on along the minus strand of NW_028251365.1, from coordinate 58,865 downwards.
TGAAAAGAAGGCAGTCTATGTACACGCTGTAATTGAGAGTCCCAATCCCAGTCTGATAGGTCGCTGAAGGCTTTTTCAAAGAGTTTCACTACAAAGGTACGAGGGTCGCCCCCCTCAGCGCCTTCCGGTATTCCAAACAGTCTGAGGTTATGTCGGCGGGCTCTATTCTCCAAATCCTCGACTTTGGATTCTAGTTGAGAAATGCGGGAAGAGTGGTTTCTCGCAGTTGACTGTGAGCGTGAAGTCTCTTCTTCAACTGTCACGACTCGTTGTTTCAGATCCTCAATCTCTTGTGTAACCCCGCCAAGTTTCTGACACATTTCGCTCATAGAAGCCTGTAGTTTTATATTGTCATCTCTCAGCTGGAGGTGTTGTTGGTGGCTCTCCTGCCTCTGAGCGATGAGAGTTTGCATTATTAAATCCATAGAAGTATGATTTTGCTGATGCGGTGTCTCATCATCTGGTATTGGCGTTGTAGTTTGTGTAGTCAAATGATTAGTAACCTGAGAAGTCTGATTGGTATTGATAGGTATTGTTCCCATTGTTCCCGTTGAGTTATTCGAAGCTTCTAGCTGGTATGGTTCCAAGTTAGTTTCTATCAATGTTGGCCTCATATCAAAATTTGTTGTTGGTGTCAGAGTAAGTGTGTTAGTAGGCTTGCTGGTCTCCAAATTATTGGCGGCGTGGGAGGTGGAAGGATCACAAGGCAGTATTCCTGAGGTGTCATCAGTATCGGCAGTCTTGGCAGTAGTTGATCCAGTGTTTGGTCCATTTTTGATTGATGTAGTTGGTAGACCCATTAACGTTTCATTGGTCTGACTATCGGATTCCACATGCTCTGCGTTCTCGTCTCCGGGAAGTGCATCCCTGTTTTGCAAATACAGGTCTCCATCAGAGCTTGCACCGGATAATCTTAGGGCCATGCCCTTGACTCCTCCCTTGGATTTAATCCATCTCCTCAGCAGGCTATCATCGATGAGGGCCTTGCGTCCTTTTTTATTTACAGTAGTGTCTTTGCTCAGTAATTTACGGGTAGTGGATTTTTGTCTAGCCTTAACTTTTAGTTTAGATTTTCTTGAGTCCATAGCTCGACCGGTATTATTCCTAGTTTCCACTTCTTGTTCACTTTCTTCGGATAGCTCTTCATATTCTTGATTTGAGTTTTCTTCAATTCTTACGTTTTCCTCATTTAACATACACTCACTTCCAATTACAGCATACACACCTTTATCAATATCTTCTTTGATGTTCCTCTTGAAAACGTAATTTTGAAGAACTTCATACAGACAAGCATTCTCCAGATGACTGCTTCTATTTGGATAATATGTATCCAACATGTTGCTCTTCAAAATATCTGCACTGTTTGGCTCCTTCTCCGCCAAATACTCAATTTCCCGTACAGGTTTCAAAACTCGATTACGCGTTGCAGTAAGACCAAGACTCGCCTAAATGATACTCCTAGATTTGGCATAGAGACTTGCTGAAGATAACCGGTCAGAACATTCGTAAGCTCCAATTTCTCGATGCGACAACATCTTCAGACTGAAACTGTACAACTTCTTACTGAGGCTCTTTTCATGGGAAATATCCTCCCACATATCCTTCAGTTCTGTCTTTTCTTTTTTAGTGATGTAAGACGTCACATACCGAGCCACAGCCATACAGTTGTCAGCCACAAACTGTATATCCATGTTAGCATTCCACATGGACAAAATCACTGGGTTGTAGTCGTTGATGTACTTGGACTCTTCGTTTCTTTTCAAATTGTATGTGTTTTTGGGTGATTTCCTCGTCACATTATGTCGCAGCGATGACATCAAATTGTTAACTCTTCCTTTTGATAACACCGACCGCGGAAATGCAAAACGACATTTGGTGTAGTATTTGTCCTTGTTTCTGAATTTACGACGACAGAACTTTCCACAACGATGACTTTGAAACCGTAAAACTTGTTCTCTTAGACTTTTGTCTTCATTTGTCTTTGGAACAGCACATGTAGCATACCGTTCTATGAAACTCATCACTAAGTCATCCGGAACTGTTCCAAATTTGGGTGCATCTTTGATCCATAGTAGCATATGTAAATGAGGAGCACCTCTTGCTTGATACTCCTTTCTCCAAAAGAAATCCAACATCTCTCCAAGAGGTGGATTTTTCTTGTTCATGATGAAAGACATCATAGCTTCAAATCTATGATTGAAGTACCTGCAAACATTCACAGGATCCAAAGAGCACAGTTCTCCGGGTGTCTTAAATTCAATATTTTCAATGTTTCCATTTACCTCTCGTAGAAATTCAAGTAAGTCTTCCCAGCCATACTCAGCACAGCTGAGAGCGAGGAACCATGTGGGAGTTCCTAAGTTCCTCAGCATACATTTTAAGTCACCATGACGGCGGTACCAATACTCATTAGTACCACGCTGACAAGCCATGAGATTAATCCGGTGAGAATCCAAAATACTGTCTTGCACATTGACTTTATCCATAAAGTCCCTTACCGAGATATTTCGCAGTTGTATACCACTTTTCAAGATGTGGTTCACTGCATAAGACAACCCAGAGAGATCACTTTCAAACAATAGATGAAATAAATAGGGAATGCATTGTCGAAACCTAGGATCTTCTGTATACAATCGTAAAGTCCGGTATTCTGAAGCAGGAATTTGAACAGGTCGCTCATCATAACGTCCTCCTCGACCTGTGGGAAATAACTGTGGGAAACACCGAGCTTCCAAACTTTCCTCCCAAACACTAATAGGACTCCCTTTGGCTTGTTTCATTTGAAACAACTCAATAGCATTCCCCATGACTTCCTCGGAATGCAAAGGATGAACACTATAATGTTCATATATTTCTTCCTTTTTAGAGGCTTCTACTTTCTCAATTTGACCAGGAAACAAATCGCTGTCCTCTTCTTCACTTACTTCCTTTTCTGCAACACATACATTCTTGTAGTACTTATTATTTTTTATCAAATACAATGTTGCCTTTTTAACTTTCCTAACATCCACTAAATCTTGCCAGATTTTCTTACTCTTTGTCGGAACACCATTAACTATGATAACCAGAGGTTCCTCTTCCACTTTCTCTACACCAATTGTATTAATGTTTTTCTTCAAATCCAAAGGCAAATAAACAACCCTTCCCTTTAATCCTCTCTGTAAATCTGATGGAGGCAACTTCCCTGTCTTTGGCTCCATTCGTACAATAGCCCGGAAGGGATGGACACTTTGAATCAAAATAGATTCATAAGTATTTAAATCCTTCAATTCATAAGGAATGTCATCTAATTCCAGATTATTATAAACCGCTCTAGCAGGCATCTGGTTTTGGTTTAATTTGTTATAGCAATAAGTACACATACGTTGGTCTGCTCCCAAATCAAAACAATTTTCTACCATCAAGTATGTGGCAAAATCCTTCCATTCACTATTGTTTTCCATATCACTGTTTGCATATATATCCACTAACTTAGTCTGATTCTTATAATAAGTCCGTCGACAACACACACAAGTGAAATTAGGCCTCTCACTTGATTTCACCATAAACGTGGAAATTTCCTTGTGAAACTTATCTGTACTGAAAATCTGTTCACTGTCTTCCACATTACCATCTTCTAGTGGTTCAATATCAACATTGTTCTCTTTACCAGCAAAATAACAGAACTCAATTTCTTGACAAATATTCTTCACATCTACTTCAGAACCATGCAAAAGAGCTCTGCTTAATTTTTTAAGCATAATTGCTGGACTCTTAGCATAATACAACATTCTAACTAATTTCCTCACTTTATTATGATGCACTGCAAGCATCCTGAAATGATGAAATACACTCTGGCATATTCTCCTAGAAAGACAAGCCAGTGAATGACCACACAAAAACCTGTGGCTTGTCTCACTCTGCAAGGATCCAATTCTTGCAACAACTTTATTTTTTGCTTTACACTTTTCTTATGAAACGTCCGTATAAAATCACAAAGCAAATTGATGGAATCCTGTCGCACACTGCAAATAGAACTACACTTCCAGGTGTACACTGGTCCCTTAGGACGTCTCCCTAAAACCTCATCACTTAGCGCCTCTTCTGCATCTGCAGACACAAATATTTATTTTTCAACCGGATGACCATCTTTTACCTCATATGCTCGACCACTGCTGTCAACAGCATGCACCAAATCATTGTCCTGAAAATAACTCTCCTCATTAAAAAATGCCTCACTATTTGAACTATGCATCCATTCTCCTAAGAAAACTTCACAAAAATTAGTCCGATTAACGTCTCTCTTCCATCTACTATTAGATTTGAAAACATAGATTACCTTGTTTAGTTTCCCAATTCTATTATTTACCAAAATAAATAACTTTCGCTTGATTTTGAAAGCCTGATCAATAATTTTCTCTACATTTTTCTTTTTCTTATAAAATGACACTTTCTGTTGACCTTTTTTAAATTGTTTTACCAAATTGACAATTACTCTGTTACGGAACATTCGCTTACGAATGTCCCTGAAAATATTTGCCCTTCTACTGCCATGCACAGAGTTATCTCCTGCTCTAGCACAAACTTTTTTCACAGGCCTTTCCTTTCCATTTAAATTGGCTCTCTTTTTCTGGACTAAAACTTGTTCTGTAGTTATACTTTTGTTTCTACAAATGTTTTTAAGGAATGATTTCGTTTTCTTACCCGGTGTTCTCTTCGTCCGTTGAGTTAATATTAATGTAGAGGACTGCTGCAAAATTTCTGGTAACTGCTGTCTTTGACGTTTTGTAGCCTTCCGAATTCTATCCTTAGACGGCATTGTCTAATTCCCAAATAATCTGCAGTTGAATCTGTGGTGAAATATAATAAAAAATGTTATTAACCACTATTACCAAACAGTAAATCAATAACAGTAAGAACTAGATTCGACAATGCTATAAAAAAAAAAAAGTATTCACAAGGGTGCAGGAGGTATCACTTTGACACCCTCTGGTACCCTCAAAACAGGCACTGGTGCCATTTGGCAGGCATACCAGCCCTAAGGGCAGGTTTGCCTTTCACATGACATAAGTGTGCATGCACACATGTGCATGCACACCGGAATCGGTAATTTACCATGAAGTTTGATTTCATGTTAAAATACCGATTCGTTAAGGCCTTTGGGACTCAGAAGAGTCCCCCCCCTACATAGCAAATTTACAATACTGATTCAGTATTTTACCGAACAAATAATTTTTCCGATTCTGTAAATGTAGATTTACCTACATGTGGCCTTGGATTTAAGCCCCTACATACCGATTGGCCATTTACCGGTCGGAAACGGCAGAAAACGGCCGTAACCGGTCGGTAAATGGCCTAAAACGACCACCTACATCGGGCCCTAAGTGTGCCCTAAGTGTCCACATTTAAATCTTGCATTTTCGATAAAATCACGAATCTGTAAAACAAAATTACCGAAAACGCTACATTTAAGGGCCCCAACATGTCAATGCCCATTTACCGGTCAGTAAAGGCCGAATTCGGCCGTTACCGATCGGTAAATGGCTATTTTCAGCCACCTACATCTAGCCCCTACATTCATGGGGAACAGACTTAAAATGCCCTAATACACATGAAAACGTTTTTTTTAAGGAACTTGCACCTTTTTTTCAATAACTTTTTACATGGCTTTGTAACTCAAACAATCAAAATGAAAATTTGCCAGGCACACATGGGGGCGTATTTACAAGGGCCTTACACTACAAGGAAAATGACTTCAAATGACCAGACACACATGGAGACGTATTTACAAGGCCCTTGAACCCGGGGGAAGTGACTTGAAATTGCTAAGCACACATAGGAGAGTATCTACAATGCCCGTGCAACACTTATGCATCATTTTTTACATGTACACCGTAACATTAACAACACAATTACATCATATATCTGTTCCGCAAAAGCGACGCATTGCAGGAGTCACATCATTTTACCATCAAAAACAATTTCTCCGATTCTGTAAATGTAAATTTACCTACATGTGACCCTGGATTTAGGCGCCTACATACCTTTTGGCAAGGGGCGACCAATCGGTCCCCCCGAACGTATGGCAGAGTACCACGATCCCCCCGGGAAGCCATCTTGGGCGGGAGGCGAGTCTCGGCTGGTATGCCCGAAGCGGCGTAGCCGGGGCGCGCCTTTTCCCGCCCTCGAGTGGGTTGGCCTAGACACTAACGCAGCTGGCCACGCCCTTGGGGCAGGCAGGGGCGGGTTTACGCCCGCCCTGAAGACGGATAAAAGGAGAAACAAGACCAGAAGGCATCCTCTTGTTCCTGTGCTCTGAAGCTGCACCTCCTCGCTGCACGTGAGCTCGAGACGGAACGAAGAGCCAATTTTGAGCGTTGTAATCCTCTTGTTTGTTTTCTAGATAATCTGCGGGAGAATGCCGAAGAAGGTGGGAAAGCGAATGACTACCGACCAGATGCTGCGTGTTCTCATGAAAGAGGTGACCGACCTGAAGAGGCGAATGGATAAAAATGAGGAAGGGGGTCCGAAACGTCCTTTGGAGGGAACGGCCCCGGGAGGAAAAGGCAAGAGGCCCAGGAGGGGAGCAGCTGGGGGAGATATCCCGGGTCCCAGTGTCCCGCTCGAAGCACCCACTCCTGTGCCGGAGGAAGGGAATCCGATTCCCGTGGTGGTCACCCCCGTGTCCGGGGAAGATATGCCGCCCGAGCTGGCAGCACAATTAGCAGCGTGGTTGGGTAAAGGTAGCGAGGGCGCCACGGCTGTCGACGCGCAGGTGTTGATGAAGCAACTGCGGGAAACTCGAGAAGCAGCGAGGGTATCCACGCCGGCCGCGGCCGTAGAGAAGCCACAGGGGACGGTTTTAGTCGCAGAGACAGCGTCCGGTTCAGGTAAGCGGCCATTGCCGATTGCGAGGGAAGAGTCAGCACCCTCTCGAAGGGAGAGGTTGGGTCAGCATGTCCCTTTAGCTATTAAAGAAAAGATATGGGTGGGGGAATATGTAAACATCTTCTCGTTGCTTACTGATCATTATGAGATGGAGCATGTTAAAAGTCAGAAGGACCTCATGCATCCGAGTGTTTGGCGCGCAAAGATGGCCGCCTTTAAGGTTAATGAAAACATTGGCAATTGGGGCAAGGCGTGGGGGATTTTCACATCGATCTTGGGAGAACGGAGGCCCGAATTGCTACCCGAATTGCCGAGTTATCAGTCACAGATCATGGGGTACTCGGTATCACACGAGGGTAATCATTGGTTTTGCTATGATAATCTTTTCAGAAAAGCGAAAGAACATGATAAAAACTTAACTTGGGATTGTTATGATTCTGTGTCCTGGTCCAAAATGAAGGATACTGGTATGTTGAAAGTGCCATTAGTAGGAAGTACCGTGGGCGAATCCTCCCGTCAGTATGCGGGGACGCCCTTTCGATCAGGTACGGGTACCGACAATCACTCGAAGCCTACCGGTAATGCAGGTAAAAAGGGGGTTTGTTGGAACTTTAACAGGGGTAAATGTACTAGGCCCCAGGGATCGTGCAAATTTAGACACGAATGTAGTGGGTGTGGGCAATCATCCCATCCTGAGTCCACGTGCAGAGCCAAAACGGGTGATAACGGGGGTAGAGGAGGTGCCAAACAGGTCTAACATAGTCCGAGGGGCGCCTTTACCTACCCCGATTGATACCTTGGCAATGATTCCCTGGCTCAGTGAATACCCGGATCGCGCTTCTGCTGGGGTGTTGCGGAATGGGTTTTCGTATGGTTTCCGCATCCCAGTGGGGGACTTTCAGGGTGTGGAAAAATGCAAAAATCAGATGTCGGTCTTGCAGCATACGACCGTGGTACAGGAAAAGATCCGGAAGGAGGTTACTCGAGGTCGAGTCGCCGGTCCGTTTAGTATACCCCCGGTGGCTAACTTTGTTTGTTCGCCTTTAGGAGTGGTCCCCAAGAAGGACCCGGGTGAGTTTCGGCTGATACATAATTTGTCAGCCCCACGTGGTCTTTCCGTTAACGAAGCGTTAGACCCGGAAATGTGTTCGGTACGGTACGCATCTTTCGATGAGGCCGTAGCCATTTTGAATCGCCTGGGGCCCGGTGCGCTGATGGCAAAATCTGATATCGAGTCAGCGTTCCGGTTGCTCCCGGTACATCCAGACGATCAGCGTCTACTGGGTTTCATGTTTCAGGGTCAGTATTACATGGATAGGTGTATGCCGATGGGATGCTCTATTTCTTGTGCCTATTTCGAGAAATTCAGTAGTTTCCTACAATGGGTCTTCACAAAGAAGACGGGTTTTCAACATGTGATGCATTATCTCGATGATTTTTTGTTCCTGGGGGCAGCCGGGGATCCGGAATGTGGGCAAGCTTTGGCTGCATTTTGTGTTTTAATGAATCAGTTTGGCGTGCCATTGGCACCAGGTAAGACGGTGGGTCCTTCGACTTGCCTCGAGTTTCTGGGGATCGAGTTAGACTCCGGAGAAGGTTGTTTCCGTTTACCAGGTGATAAAGTGTTAAAGTTCAGGGCATCCCTGCAAATGTGTATGAGTGAAGCTAAGGTTAAGCTGCATCAGTTACAGCAGTTAGTGGGGCAGTTGAATTTTGCCCTGAGAGTTATACCAATGGCCCGCCCCTTTTCCCGTTCGATCGCTCAAGCCATGGTCGGACTGAAGGAGGGCCATCATCGCACAAGGCTCTCGGCCGAGGTCCGCCAGGACATGCGCATTTGGTTGGCATTTCTGGCAGATTTCAATGGTCGAGTCGTCTGGAATAAACCAGCCGTGTCCTCTGAGGAGCTGGGGCTGTGGACAGATTCGGCAGGGAGTATAGGTTTTGGTGCCATTTTCGGTACTCGATGGTCTGCACAAAAATGGCCGGCATGGTGGCGCGACAGTGGACTGACTAGTAACATTGCCTTCCTGGAACTCTTCCCCATTTTGGTGGCCCTGAGAACGTGGCCTGAAGGGTTCAGAGATCACTCTGTGGTATTCTGGTCTGACAATATGACCGTGGTTGAGTGTATCAATAGCCAGGCAGCACGATGCAAATGGATTCTGAGACTGCTCAAGGAAATCGTATTATTGTGTATGCAATTGAATGTGCTATTCAAAGCAAGACATGTCCCGGGGATAATGAACCAGGCGGCTGATGCCCTTTCTCGTTTTCGTATGCAGGCCTTCTGGGGTTTTCTTCCCACAGCGGACCCGGAGCCAGCACCATTTCCCGAAGCTCTTTGGTCTCTCGGTGCCCCGAACTTCGTAACCTCGTGGGAGAGAGTTTAGCACCCAGGACGAGGAAGGCATATGAAGGGGCGTTCCAATCCTATTTAGCCTTTTTGGGGACTACTAGAGAGGAGCTTTGGGGTCAGGAGGAATGGGTAGTGAACTTTCTGATGTCTTTACACCTGGCAAGGAAATCGGTGGCCACGGCCCAGAGGCATCGGGCTGCCATTTCCTTTGTTGCTAGGGCTCATGGGATACAGGACCCGACAGCGTCTTTCGTTGTGCAAAAAGCGCTACGAGGGTGGCAACGCCTTGAGGGTCGCAGAGTAGACGAGAGGCGCCCGATAGGTTTGGATAGGTTGGCCCAGTTATTATCCAGACTCCCTACAACATGTTCATCTCACTTTGAGACAGTGTTATTCCGAGCCGCTTTTACGCTGGCATTTCATGGAGCTATGCGGGTAAGCGAATTAGTGGCAAGGAACAAGCAGGATGTTACGGGAGGGCTATGCGCAGAGCACGTTCAAATCAGAGGAGAGACGATGACTGTCTCGTTTGTAAGGTCCAAGACCGATCAAAGCGGGATGGGCGACTGCATAATTATACGCAGGATTCCCGGGTCGTCCATGTGCCCAGTGAAGTGTTTAGAGGATTATTTGACACGAAGGGTGGCATCATGGGGGGGGGACCTTGTTGAGACACGCGGACGCCACCCCACTGACAAGGTTTCAGTTTCAGCGGGTGCTTGCGATGTCAATTACAGCTGCGGGCTTGAACCCGGGCGAGTTTGGGACCCATTCCTTTCGGATAGGGGCTGCTACAGAGGCTACAGCCAGGGGTCTGAATGTAGAACAAGTTAAACGTGTGGGGCGTTGGTCCTCCAATTGTTATAAAAGGTATGTGCGTTTGCACATGTTGTGAAGCTGTAATGATGTACTCACGCTTCTTGTTTTGTTTGGTTTTCAGTTACGCAAGCCTACGAGGTGGGGCGGACTATGCAGTCGACCCAACACCGGGACAGCGGTCAGACATCACCGGCTGTGAAAACGGAGGTGTGGGTCGTGGGCCACTCATACGTGAGGCGTGCCGCGGACGTATTCAAGGCAGGTGACATGGTGCACATGGCTGGGGAATACAGGTACAGTGTGACCTTCTACGGAAAGGGCGGTCTCTGTATTGACCAGTTTCAATCATTTTTCGAGGGTTTGCTAGGGCGGACGAGGTCACCGCCGTCTGTAGTCATAGTACATCTTGGGGGCAATGATTTGGTCACCACTGGTAGACGACTTCTCCTGGAGGCGATGCTTTCCACTGTAAGTTGGTTAGCGAGGAGAGTTCCAGGGTGCACAATTGCGTGGTCCCATATGATCCCACGAAAAGTGTGGCGGGGGGCTATTTCTGTTTCTGCTTTAAATCACTCGGTGAGAAAAATTAATAACAAAGTGAGTAGGTTGTTCCGGTCCAATGCACTGCATTCTATTTCGCATGGGTGTATTAATGATGACAGTATGTATTTGGGGGACGGTGTTCATTTGTCTCGGGTGGGGAATGAGTTACTCATAGGAGACTTCATAGCGTGGCTAAAGATGTTGAAACATGACCTTTAGATAGGAGTTTGGTGGGGGGTCCGGATAGCCGGTCAACTATCCGGACCTGTGGCGGTAAGGTCATGATCGGTGAGCACTAATTGGAAGATCCCTATGAGTGGGCGTTACCCATTACGGATGGGGGCGCTCGGGGGAGGTGGCCATTGGCCCCTCAACGGGGAGGCGGTCCCTTCTAAGGATGGGTCGCCGAAAGGAAAGGGAAGGCGGTCAAGGCCCCTTCATGGGTAGGAGGGGTTACAGCCCCCTCCTGGGGAATTTCCCGGGGCCAGGACGTCTGCGACGGCAGATGTGGTAAGTTGTGTGGGGTGTGGGGGGGGTCTACGCTACCTTCTAGATACCTCACACGAGCCTCGTACGACCTTTAAGTGGCGTCGAGTTTTACTGGGGCCCCCGTCAAGTCAAGGGAAATTGGTATTTGCACTTGAGGTATGCCTCCGTGCCGCCCCTCACAAGGGAGGGGGATATGTCTGGGTTAGGGATCTTGACACCGGTTACGACCTTGCCGTTGGCCCTTAAACGTTAGGATGTACAATTTCAAAATTTCAAGTAAATGTTTTGTAGGATGTTAGTTCGGCTAGGAGAACCTTTGTATTAGAGGATATGTTAAGGTTAGCCAAACATCGCAATGTGGTAATGAAATTGTACATATTATGAAACTGTTATTTTAATGTTTTAATTTTGTTTCATATTTTAATAAATACGGCCGGGAAGGGTAACTCCCTTCCCGACTTCCAAAAGTTCAAGAACGGTTTCCAGTTTCCCATCCTTGGGGAGTGTGTTGAGAGGGGGTGGCGGGTATCTCAGCCATATGGCAAGGGGCGACCAATCGGTCCCCCCAAACGTATGGCAGAGTACCACGATCCCCCCGGGAAGCCATCTTGGGCGGGAGGCGAGTCTCGGCTGGTATGCCCGAAGCGGCGTAGCCGGGGCGCGCCTTTTCCCGCCCTCGAGTGGGTTGGCCTAGACACCAACGCGGCTGGCCACGCCCTTGGGGCAGGCAGGGGCGGGTTTACGCCCGCCCTGAAGACGGATAAAAGGAGAAACAAGACCAGAAGGCATCCTCTTGTTCCTGTGCTCTGAAGCTGCACCTCCTCGCTGCACGTGAGCTCGAGACGGAACGAAGAGCCAATTTTGACCCACCCACCAGCCCCTGAAGACAGCGAGTGGTTTTAATAAAGTTTGAGGGATAACTGTGATTTTCGTTTACAGGTTGTGGTATTATCGTGAAGATTTTGAGTATGCAATAAAGAATGGTCGATTTGTGTTATGTTTTGCAAATAAAGTAATTCTGCTTTAGTGTTCATCAGTACGCATGTGTTTGAATAAAGTTGTTGTTGCTACTGTTGGTTAGATATAGTCATTTAGTATTTAGTTAGCATTGTCATATTTATTTTGGTCGGGCGGTAAGGTCATGATCGGTGAGCACTAATTGGAAGATCCCTATGAGTGGGCGTTACCCATTACGGATGGGGGCGCTCTGGGGAGGTGGCCATTGGCCCCTCAACGGGGAGGCGGTCCCTTCTAAGGATGGGTCGCCGAAAGGAAAGGGAAGGCGGTCAAGGCCCCTTCATGGGTAGGAGGGGTTACAGCCCCCTCCTGGGGAATTTCCCGGGGCCAGGACGTCTGCGACGGCAGATGTGGTAAGTTGTGTGGGGTGTGGGGGGGGGGTCTACGCTACCTTCTAGATACCTCACACGAGCCTCGTACGACCTTTAAGTGGCGTCGAGTTTTACTGGGGCCCCCGTCAAGTCAAGGGAAATTGGTATTTGCACTTGAGGTATGCCTCCGTGCCGCCCCTCACAAGGGAGGGGGATATGTCTGGGTTAGGGATCTTGACACCGGTTACGACCTTGCCGTTGGCCCTTAAACGTTAGGATGTACAATTTCAAAATTTCAAGTAAATGTTTTGTAGGTTAGTTCGGCTAGGAGAACCTTTGTATTAGAGGATATGTTAAGGTTAGCCAAACATCGCAATGTGGTAATGAAATTGTACATATTATGAAACTGTTATTTTAATGTTTTAATTTTGTTTCATATTTTAATAAATACGGCCGGGAAGGGTAACTCCCTTCCCGACTTCCAAAAGTTCAAGAACGGTTTCCAGTTTCCCATCCTTGGGGAGTGTGTTGAGAGGGGGTGGCGGGTATCTCAGCCATATCGCCATTTACAGGTCGGAAACGACCGAAATCGGCCGTAACCGGTCGGTAAATGGCCTAAGCGACCACCTACATCGGGCCCTAAGTGTGCATGCATTTGATTTCAAACCTTTTATGTAAAACAATAATACACCTATAAATGAAAAATGCAAAATTGCCTTTGAAAGCAGAATGCAAACACTTGACGCAAAACATCATTTTAAATACACAGCTGACTTTCTTATTTACGCAAAAAAGCATACAACTCTTTAACTAAAATATATAAACGATAACTCACCTTTACAAATTCTTTTTGAAATTGAAAACAGTCTCAGAAACACACCAATTATTCTGTTCCAGATTTAAAGGTATGCACTCCAGAGGATGGAGCCAACAAAGGCACCGAAACGCTGATATTCAACACACCTATCTCTCATGTCAGCCAATAAAAACTCTTCCCTCACTTTTTTCAAATCAACACCCTTCCCCCCTCTGCCCTTTCTACCTCTTTTCCATAGCAACTACCGCCTGCCTGACCTATCATGGCCACAAGTTCACACAACAATGTTTCAAATGAACTCTGAACTCTCAGTACACCTGCTAATCCACTGCAATCTTTCATAACAACATTTTTAAATAACCATTCAAAATACATCTTTCAAAGGACACATCCATGCACCCTAACTTTCTGTTTTCAGCAATGGAAATACACCAATCACTGCTAATGAATCATTTGCACTTAAACTCCACAGTTTTTTACATTACAAACATCACTATTTCAACTGCCATTTCATTCCCACACTTCATCTGACTGCAGCAAAAACTCCTCTAGCCATGTTTTCAGTCTGGATTCTGGGACATAGCTACATCCACTGGGCTCACAGGTATGCTGATAACAGAAATTTACACAACCTCAATTTACAAAATGTGGAAATCAAATGGATTGGTCGAAGAGGATTGAAATGTCACCAATTGATACCATTGGTGAAAACCTTTTTACATTTGCCAACCCCTGACCTCATAATAGTGCACTTTGGAGGAAACGATTTGGGCACTTTGACTGGGGTAGGTCTGGAAATGCTTTTAAAGGACACCTTTGAGCAATTGATGACACTTATTCCTCAAACTGCCTTGGTATATTCTAATATATGCCAAAGAGAAAAATGGAGGTGGTCCAATCAATTTTGTCCACAAATTGAGAAAACGAGGAAGCATGTAAATAAGTCTGTTTCAGCTTACATGAGGGACCATGGAATGGGCTGCATCTACAACAATAACTTGCGTTACTACATGCAAGATATCTACAGAGGAAATGGCGTGCATTTCTCAGATGAGGGAAACAGAGTTTTCATACTAAATTTAAGAATGTGTATTGGTTCCTACTTATAACTTTCTAGAACATCACAAAACCCAAAATCTCTTTTCAGAGCAACCTTAACTTAGTGTACTCTTTTAAAATTTCGAATGAACCTTTTTTTCACTTAATTTCACCTATATTCGCTTCCCGGTACGCTACCCAGTTCGCGTACCTGCAGCTAACCACGCGAAAAAAACTTTTTTATTTTATCGACATATATGACCCTCCTCAGCCACCCTCAGAAAACTTAGGGAAACAGCATACGGCTAAAGTACCCCAATCTACCCATTCTGAACATTATTTACCCTCCATCTTCTATCTCAATTCTACCAAAACACAAAATGGAGGACTCCCGTAACACTGCAAGTTCGCATACCGGGAAACTCACTGACAAGCACTCGCTCAAAAAAGGTGGGAAAGTAATTTACAGAAAAACCACTGGAGACACTTTCACCAATTAAACAGTAGCTCATACTACATACCAATTCCTACCATTTTCACAAATTTAGTTGGAATACCATTTAGCCATTTAGCATGTAAATCTCTAAAATCCCTGAGGTAAATTACTTCACAAAACATATCGGAAGTGTTCGAAATGACAACCAATTAAAATATTACTTTCAATTTCTACTATTATATCATGACATTTGATTGGTTATGTACCTGAACATATATAAACAAAGAGAGAGAAACACAGCCATTTTGACTACTACTTCGTGAAGTGCAGAACAACAAAAAATCAACTGATAACTTCAAATTATATTTAAAAGGTAAGATATTATTTTTAAAACTGAAGTATGTTCTGTACTGAAAGCAAATTAGAAAAACATTTTCAAACAGTTTTATTCTTTCACTCTGTAATACTTATAGAATAAAATAGACTTCTCTGTTTTAGTTATGGCAGGGCCAGTCCAAGGATTTGCGAGGCTCTGAGCTAAAAGGGAACGTGCGCAAGGCCCCCTCCAAATTACATAACTGGCCACTTACAAGGAGAACATGCACAGACACTGTGGGGGCCCCATTGTCCATCATTTTGACGCCCCCACAGTTTTAAATTTTTAATCCACACGCATTATTCACACCTTTATAGGTGTGAGAATTGATTGTGGTCTAAAAGTTAAAACTGAGGGAGCGCCAAAATGCTGGACAATGGGCCCCCCACAGTGTCTGTGAATGGTCTCCTTGCAATTGAGGGAGCGTCTCCTTCTCCCTCCCCTATATCTCCTGACACCATCCATGAGAGGCCCAAGGAGGGGCCTCCGCCAATGGACCTTAATTGCAGGTGACACCTTTCTTTGTGATAGATCTCCAAGAAAACAAAAGGACACATCACCAGTGCGTGGACCCATGCTGGTGGGCTAAGTGCGAGGCCCTGAGATAAGGATAGAGTTAGACTTCTATAGTATAATTCAGAATTGACTAAGAGTTTATTTGATAATTTTCTCATATTTCTACTTCCAATTTGAAACCATACACTGCCCAAAGTAAAAAACACTGTTTAAATAACCAAACTGCCTATCTGTACTGAAACCCAACAATGCCCTTTCTGTACTGATATATTTTAAAAAAATTAATTTTTCAGAATTGAAAATGGAAGAACAACAAAACAACATGAAAACTGAAACAGAAAAAAAAATTGAGACAGAAGTTGACATGGATTTCTACGACGACACAATAAATAATGAACTTGTGCAATGTGTAGATGCAGTAGATTTTCTACTAAAAAATGAAGAAAAAAATGATCACGATTTTTTAGATTTTCTTTTAAAGTTTGAAAAAAAAAAGAAAAAAAAATTTTAATTTCTTAATTCAAAAATTGTTTCACACATTATTTATTTTTATATGTATATTAAAAAACTAGTAGCAAATTGATAAAAACATGAAATCAGACTTTAAATATACTGTGCAACTTTTTAGTATTACATAATAACTTTATTCATAATTACTTCCTTTCTCCCACTATATTATCTCCAATGTATATTAAACATTTCTTTATCATCTCCTGCCTCCATGTTGTTTCGGCTTTCCAGACAGACTATGGTATGAATACCATGTACCACAATAACTTCTTTAACAACAGGCAAGATATCTACAAAGGAGACGACGTTTATTAAATTATAGACTCTACATTGATACCTACATGTAGCTACGTGAATAAAAATAAACAAAAAAAACCAACAAAAAGAACAATCAATAAACATACAATAAGTTAAAAGTCAATCATTCTTGTTTCCTTATAGTACGCTCCCAGACCGCTTTCTAGTACGCGAACAGGGCGCACCCCATGAAAAAAAAACAATTTTTTTCTTTTTTTTTGGCCCCGCGGGGCATTTTAATATCCCCCTCATCAATCCTAGGGAGTCAGAAGGGGTCTACCTTGCCCCATTTCCTTCATTTCCCCCTTCGTTTTGACCTCCTCTTGTCTCTCTATCATACCGAAAGACAAGATGGCGGCCACTACGGACTGTTTAGAATGTTGACAGACACCGGAGAACCAATCAGCTTCGCTTCGCAAAGCTCCGTTACGCGAAAAGTACGCGATCTGGAGCGCTATCTATGACGCTGTCACAGATATATCTGTTTTTTTAAACGTTAATTTCTCAAAATCCACTGGAGCACATATATTGAGACCCAGCAAAGGCACATCGGGCAAACAGTCCCTACAATTTTGCCAAGTTTCGTGTAAATCCATTCAGCCGTTCGAGCTAAAAGTGAGGCCAAAGGCCCAAGGAAAAATGAATGGGAAAAACGTGTTTGGGACCCCCCTTTTTTCTCGGCCCCCCTTGACGAAACCCCCCCAAATTTGAAGGGGCTGATCAGAAACAAAATGTGACATTTTCAAAAGTCCCATAGAGCAAAAATCCTAACTATATATACCTACTGGCGACCGCCAGCAGGTAATATATATATATATATATATATATATATATATATATATATATATATATATATATATATATATATATATATATATATATATATTACCTACTGGCTATCGCCAGTAGGTATATATAGTTAGAATTTTTTCTCTATGGGACTTTTGAAAATTCTATGTCTAATAACTTTGGCGTTTGTGGACGGAATCGGCTGAAATTTTCAGGAAAATGGCACATTTTGATTCTGAGCAGCCCCTGAAAATTTAGGGGGGTTTCGTCAAGGGGGGGCTGAGAAAAAAGGGGGGTCCCAAAACGCGTTTTTTCCATTCATTTTTCCATAGGGCGGTTGGACTCACTTTTAGCTCGAACGGCTGAATGGATTTGCACGAAACTTGGCAAAATTGTAGGGACTGTTAGCCCGATGTGCCTTTGCTAGGTCTCAATATATGTGCTCCAGTAGTTTTTGAGAAATTAACGTTCAAACCAAGATATATATCTGTAACAGCGCTCTGGGCAGCGATCCGGTCCGCTTACTTTTCGCTTATCGGAACTTTGCGCGCAGAAAGCTGATTGGCTCTCCGGTGTCTGTCAACATTCTAAACAGTCCGGAGCGGACGCCATCTTGTCTCTCGGTAGGATCGAGAGAGAAGAAGAGGTGGAAAACGAAAGGGGAATTTAATGAAAGGGGGCAAGGTATCCCCCTCTTGACCCCCTAGGAATGTTGTTGGGGTTATTAAAGGGTCCCGTGGGGAAAATAAAAAAAAAATGATTTTTCACGGTAGAAGCGCGGCCGCGAACTGGTAGCGAAACGGGAATTCGCCATTTTGTGCTTCGTTAATTAAATTACTAGTTATAAGTGGGTGCGGGAGACGTATCCTAATCCCCTATGTTTCCTGAGGGTGGCTGAGGGGGCTGATATATGTTGATACATCTCTTCCAGCGGCTGTGCGTGAGCTTTTTTTTTTTTTTTGCTGCGTGACAGTCCGGAGCGGCCGCCATCTTGTCTCTCGGTAGGATCGAGAGAGAAGAAAAGGTGAAAAACTAAGGGGGAATTTAATGAAAGGGGGCAAGGTATCCCCCTCTTGACCCCCTAGGAATGTTGTTGGGGTTATTAAAGGGTCCCGTGGGGAAAATAAAAAAAAAATTATTTTTCACGGTAGAAGCGCTTCACGGGCCGCGAACTGGGCCGCAAACTGGTAGCGAAACGGGAATTCGCCATTTTGTGCTTCGTTAATTAAAGTACTAGGTATAAGGGGGTGCGGGAGACGTATCCTAATCCCCTATGTTTCCTGAGGGTGGCTGAGGAGGCTGATATATGTTGATACATCTCTTCCAGCGGCTGCGCCATCTTGCCTTTTTTCGAATGCCACAATTTTGTCGTGCACGGCAGCCATTTTAGATGCCAGGCTGGTCCCAGGCTATCACCTAACCCTGCGGATGTAGTTTATGGCCCCAGCTGTAGAGAATTCAGACATGCCAATCCTCCTGATTCAGGCGTGTGAGTACTGATTTCAGTGCTAGTCTCCCGCCTCCCGATTTCTGCAAGCAAAAACCCGGGGGCATATTACGAACAACTAGCGATAATTTTTGTCTCTAACTTGTTTAGAGACAAAAATTATCGCCGCACATCGGCGATTTTTATCGCAGATAAACCTTGCTATTATCGCAGAAAAGTCAGCGATATTCATGTATTATCGATCTAATGCTCTTAGCCATGTTATCCACCTCCCATTGGATAACATGGCTAAGAACTGCTCAGGGCAGGTGAAAAGTCAGCGATATTCATGTATTATCGATCTAATGCTCTTAGCCATGTTATCCACCTCCCATTGGATAACATGGCTAAGAACTGCTCAGGGCAGGTGTTAGATTCTGGAGATATTCGCGCTTAGCGCGAATATCTCCAAAAGTTGGTAATAGAAGGTAGCGATGTTAGGGACTGTTTCCAGTCGCTAACATCTTGGCACGCCACTTTGCATGTCATTAGTGATAAGTATCACTGACATGCAAAGCGGGGCCCAAGATGGTCGCTATCTCCTTTTAGCTGTCACTAACTGGTGTTAGCGACAGCTTGGTAATAGGGAAATAATTTTATCTCCGCTTTCATGGCTTTTAAAGCCAAAAAAGCGGAGATAAACCCCCTTGATAATATGCCCCACGATTCCTTGGGGGTTTCAGCTGACAGGGCTTGGTATTGTGTTACATGGTAATTTTTCCATGAAACGTCAGAGGGTCGATGCAGGGGTTCTAGAAGAGGTGATAAACCATTTAAGCCTCATGAACAAGCGCATGGTCTTTTAAAGATTTGTGAAGTACTCGGGGCGGCGGTGTGTGTGTGCCCTCTTTCAGGAGCGGGCGGGGGGGCACTGCCAGCAACTTGCCAGGTCAGGTAGTGTTCAACACGTGCATCACCCTTTCTCTGCCTGCTATTGCGCTCCATGCTTCGGAAAGGTAAGAAAAAGAACGTGCATTTGAGTTTGAAATGTCCGATCCTGCAGCAGCACACTTCCAAAGCCCACACATGACAATAACCCGATTCAAGGCCCCATTCACCCGTTTTTAAAAAAATAGATAACACTCCAACAAAGTAAGGTTATAAAACTTTATTAACTACTAACTTTAACGAACGGAACAAAAACTAAAAACATTTAAACATTTCTCAACACAAAAAGCAACAATGGTTAGAAGCTGTCTTTTGTGCGAATAGTCCCAAGGCAGCACAACGTGCAGAGTTCTGGACGGCACCCAGGTGATGTCGCCTGGGTGCCGCACTGGTTTAGGGATCCTACAATGCTGCTCCGAAAATTGGCGTGGGGCGTCCCGGGTGGGGCGGGGGGAGGCCTCGTCAGTAGCGGTCTGTTGTGCGAATAGTCCCAAGGCAGCACAACGTGCAGAGTTCTGGACGGCACCCAGGTGATGTCGCCTGGGTGCCGCACTGGTTTAGGGATCCTACAATGCAGTACAGAAAAACAGCGTGGGGCGTCCCGGGTGGTGCGGGGGGAGGCCTCGTCAGTAGCGGTCTGTGTCCAGTGTCACATGGCTGACACAACATGTACGACAGGCACCCAGGTGATGTCCAGTAAACTGCCGCACTGGTTTTGGTATCCTACAATGCTGCTCCGAAAATTGGCGTGCGGCGGCCCGGGGGTGGGGGAGGCGGCGTGAACGGGCCTCCCCAGGTGGCGGCCATCTAGCTGAGTTGCGCTCGCTTTTGCGGCTACAGCGTCTCGCTCACCATGTTGTTGAGTTGCTTCCACTCTTGCAGTGCAGCGATAGGCGGCTGCCACATGGCTCTTAAAATGGCGGACGGCTCCTCGGTTTTGGGCCTGGTCCACTGAAATGGCCCTGGGACACCTTGGAACTCGGACGCTTGCCTGCTAGGGCTTGGGCTCCATTCTCGAAAAGCGTCCCCTCAGCCGTGAAGATTCTACAAAAGTCTTGGGGGCCCCGACTCCCGCAGGCTTCCGGTGGGGAGCGGCTGCCATGATTGCTCGCGGAATGACCACGACGGAGCCACGAGATGGTGGTGCTCTCATGCTGACGCCAGCTTCAGTCTGAATGATCCAGAAACAAGGTGGGGCTTTCATCGTTTGGGAAAAAAAAATGTTCTAAACCAATGAAAAGTGTTATTTTTAGGTCATATGACCAAGCCTTCCATCTTTAGGAAACCAAAAGTAAAATGAACCAATGAAAAGTTTTATAAACAAGTCACATGACCTGTTATGCGGCATAGGGCTACAAAAAGCGTAGAAAATCCGTTGGCACGTGAGGCGGCGTCAGTAGCGGACCGATGTGCGAATAGGCCGAAGGCAGCACAACCGGCCGAGATCCGGATGGCACCGAGGTGGTGTCCAGCAAATTGCTGCACTGGTGTGGCCATCCTACAATGCTGCGCGGAAAGACGGCGTGTCCAGCTGAGTTTCGGTCACTCTTGCGGTACAGTGACTCGAACGCGCCGAGACCCGGATGGCACCGAGGTGGTGTCCAGCAAATTGCCGCACTGGTGTGGCCATCCTACAATGCTGCGCCGAAAGACGGCGTGTCCAGCTGAATTGCGGTCACTGTTGCGGTACAGTGACTCGAACGCGCCGAGATCCGGATGGCACCGAGGTGGTGTCCAGCAAATTGCCGCACTGGTGTGGCCATCCTACAATGCTGCGCCGAAAGACGGCGTGTCCAGCTGAGTTGCGGTCACTGTTGCGGTACAGTGAGTCGAACGCGCCGAGATCTGGATGGCCCCGATGTTGTGTCCAGCAACTTGCCGCACTGGTGTGGCCATCCTACAATGCTGCGCCGAAAGTCGGCGTGGGGTGCCCCGTTGGCTTATGAGGTGATGTCAGTAGTGGACCGATGTGTGAATAGGTCGGAACCAGCACAAGGCGCCAAGATCCGAATGGCAAGTCCTGGATGTTGAGTGCCTCAGTTGAGAGTTCTGAGCAGTGCTTGTAAGACTATCTGAAGTTTATTATAAGAATCAGAGTAAGTTGAAGACTGTCTGAAGCTTATTTGCACCTTTTGCAGCTTCACTATTGCCCAAGGTGGTGTTCAGCGGAACTTTTTTCCTTTTCCTTTCTGCTTCTTTTCCTACAATCCGTTTCATCTGAAGACACGACCAGGTCCCTGAATGTGTGCAGGGGGACGCTATTGATTGAATGAAAATGGCGGCTTGACACAAAGCTGACTCAAGCGTTACTGTTGATGCTATACAGACAAAAATTGGTTTTCAGTTTGTACATTCTTCAGGTTTTTTTTTTCCATCCAAGTCTGATTGAGAGTTTGTAGAAAAATGGCTTCAGATTTTCCACATACTACTCTTCAACATTCTTCCTAAATGTAGCAATGTGAAACTCACTAGGAGAACGGCTGTTTCTGTTTCCTTTCAAAATGCTGCCACCAATATTTTCTGAATGGAAGACACCATCTTGTAGCATAAAGGCCCGAAAGGGGTTCTGGTCTGGCCGATGGTTGGTGGAGACATTTTGACTATATCTTGGACCTGCCCGGCCTCGCCCAAAATGGCGCCGGTATAAATGGGACTCGTAACTCCTTGCCCGCAAATGTATATCTAGAAAATGTTATTGTAAGTGGCCCTGTCGTATTTTAATTACAAAATGTACGTCCACCGATTCCGCAACTGTTAGACACCTTTGTTCTTGTCACCTAATGGCCCGCTCGTTACGTTCTTCTACAATGTAAATGTCTCCTCATCATATACGATTTCAGTTTGCTCCGTGGCCGGCCCACGTGGTTATAGGCCCGTATTTGTATACTGACATTTTCACAATAAAGGTTTTTAAAACAAAACACGGTAGTAGTATTTACATTTGTAAAGTTTTTACTTTTAGTGACTGTTTTCGAATCAGTAAAAGGCAAGTGAAATAAAGCAGTCCAATTACATGACGGATAAAAGGTATAATATGTAGGAACGCAGTAAAGATAAATGGTCAAGGGCAGTTGTGTTTTTCATGTCTGCAACATAAAGTGATCGATAAGAATCTGATAATCAGGCGTATCGGCGACTAAGACAGCAGGCCGAATCTCTTTTACTCAACGGCTCCGTCATGGAAGGAAGAAACGCCCTTTTTCTCGAAAAAGGAATATATTTTACTTGCAAGACAGTTGTAAATTTTCCGGGAAAGTACATTAGCCTGGAATATTATAACATATGTTTGAAAAAAAAATATTGTTCGAAAATAATAAAAAGCGTAATTTTTAGGTGATATGACCAAGCTTTTCATCATTAAATTAACAAAAGTAAAATGAACCAATGAAAAGTTTTATTAACAAGTCACATGACCTGTTATGCTTACGTTACGCGCTGCACGCCGCGCCTCGGATCACTTCCGGGTGCGCTAACGCGGCGTGTCATAAAACGCATTACGCGACAACGTAGGTCAAGAATATAGTCTAAATGTCTCCACCAACCAGCGTTCAGAACACAACCCCTTTCAGCAGTCCAAAAAGTTCTGTTAAATGACAACAGAGGGGACAGGCAACAAGAACCATCAGTCAAAGAGGGGAGGGCAAGTTCTTCTCTTCCGGGTCATGTTGGGGCGCTACCGGAACTGATCGAATTGGTAGTCTATAGTGTTTCTGGATGTTTCAGACTAAAGCTGGCGTCAGCATGAGACCACTACCATCTCGTAGCTCCGTCGTGGCCATTCCACGAGCAATCATGGCAGCCGCTCCCCACCAGAAGCCTGCGGGAGTCGGAGGCCCCCAAGACTTTTGTAGAATCTTCACGGCTGAGGGGACGCTTTTCGAGAATGGGACCCAAGCCCTAGCAGACAAGCGTCCGAGTTCCAAGGTGTCCCAGGGCCATTTTAGTGGACCAGGCCCAAAACCGAAGAGCCGGCCGCCATTTTGAGAGTCCTGTGGCAGCCGCCTATCGCTGCAGCGCAAGAGCGGGCGCATCTCAACTACATGGTGAGCGAGACGCTGTAGTCGCAAGAGCGGGCGGTAAACAGCTGAATCGCGGAAGAGGCACAGTGTAGCAAAAGCGGGCGGAATGGCAACTAAAACGATAAAGGGGCACCCCACTACAGCTTGTCTTCAGGTCAAACGGATTGTGGGACAAGGTCCAGAATTGAAGAGTCATCAAAAGGCAAAAAGTTCCGCCGGACCCCGGGAGCCGGCCGCCTATGTCGGGGGCGATCTCAGGCTACACCAGTGCTATAAGACTTGGGGAGGGTGTCGGAGCCAAGCGTATTCTCCGAGTCCATGGCCATCACACCGCCCCTCAGGGGCCTCCGTCAAGCTGTTTAGGAAGGTAACATATCACATTGTTTTCTAATGCAGTCAGGTCCACAAACGACACTCACTTACTTTGAGAATAGTGAAGCTGCAGTAGGTGGAAATAAGCTTCAGACAGTGTTACAAGCACTAATCAGAACTCTTAACTATGGCACCCAACATCCAGAACTTATGCTATTTGAGAATGGTAGTGACATCGAAGCATCTCAGGGACCAAAACCATTAACGTACTTTCACGTATGAAAATCTTACTTGGGGAGGGGGCAGGAGCGAAGCGCCCCCTCCCAGTCAGTGCCACCACACCGTATGTTGAAAATCTGAAGCCATCGTTCTACAAAGTCAACCAAACTTGGATTGAAAAATCTAGAAAAATGTACAAACTGAAAACCAGTTTTGGTCTGCATAGCATCAGTAGCAACACTTGAGTCAGCTTTGTGTCAAGCCGCCATTTTGATTCAACAAAGCACAGGCATTGAAAAAGGCTGAAATTCAGAACTCTAAACTATGGCACCCAACATCCAGGAGCTTGCCATCCGGATCTTGGAGCCTTGTGCTGTTTTCGATCTATTAACACATCGGTCCACTACTGACATCATCTTATAAACCAACGTTATGTAAATAGTTTTTTAATAAAATGTTTTACCCTGTTTCTTTGCTGGTGTGTTGTCTATATTTTTAATATTTGCATAGGGTTTGTCGTTATTTTGTGCGGGATGGGTGATGGAGCCGAGCTGTCTTGCAGCCCTCATGGTGTGGAGCTCAGTTCATCTCACTATTTTCGTATTTCTCATGAAGGGTTGTTCCTAATATTTCTATTTTAGCGAGGTCAAAAAGAGATCCAATTAGTGGCCTACTGATTTTGCTCGATTACTTTTATTTTTTTACACGATTTTTCACTATCTGCAAAGACTCAACAGTGTATTGCGACTTTGTGCTTGTTTGTAAATAGAGAATGATCCAAAGAGAACCAATTCTAAAACAGTAAATGCTTGGACAACAATCAATCAAATGGAGAGACAAGGAGGCACGACGGATTACAACGGTGGTAAAGGCTTGCGTTAACTACCCTTCAGTATCTGCAAAGAGAGAGTACTACTAAGACAAAAGAGGGGAGGGGGGGGGGGTGCAGCGTTCAAAGCACATCAGCGTGCATGAATACGAAAATGTTTTTATCTATCACGTACTTGACATTTTAAAGCTTTTCATATTTGCTATTAAAAAACCAATGAAATTCACAGAAAAAACCATAGGTTATAGTGGATATATAGTTAGGAATTTGCATTTAGAAAACCTTGAAAATTCAATGAAAAAACCATTGGTTTTAGGCCATATATAGTTAGGAATTAGCATTTACAAAACCTTATTTTACTCGCATAAAACCATTGAAATTCCATATATAGTTAGAAGCGCTAACTATATATCGCGCACCCGCAATCCACTGCTGATGATGTCACATATTACATCATTCATGACATGGTCAGTGACATCACTGATGACATCACTGATGACATCTCAAATGACATCACTGATGACAACTCAAATGACATCACTGATGACATCTCAAATGACATCACTGATGACAACTCAAATGACATCACTGATGACATCTCATTTGTCATCACTGATCACATCACTTATGTGATAATACAATGAACCTCTTCAGACTCTAATATAACCTTACATACACTCAGTATAAACAGACACTCACAGACTGTCACTCATCCATGGAGTTACTCACACACCTAGTCAGTCATGCAAAGAATCAATCACACCTCCATTTCCTCAACTATAAAGTTATACACATCTTACTTATTCAAACATATAATAACACATATTTATTCTCTTATATAATCCCTGATACAAGCTCACAGTGATCGATACAGCCACTCACACATTCACTGGCTCTTATGTTCAGTTATTTATATATCTCAACTCTCACATGTATTGTGTTTTACATACGTACTTACTTGCACATGTAGCAATGAGAAATCCATTCACTCACCAACACACCCATGCATAGTCAACCGCCCATATAGCTGTTTCCACATGCACTCTTGAACTCATACTCCTAGTGAATCAACTGCTTACACATCTATGCACAGAGTCACGCACCTCCCAGCCACCCACACACACACTCAGCCTCCCATTCAAATACTTGGGCAACCAATCAATAACCCATATGGCCACTCTTATAGCTACTGATCAACACATGCAGCAGCTTACACAACAACAAACATACTGATGCACAAATTAAGACAGTTTAGTCACTAACCCATGCACTCAGTGAGACACATTTAATCACTCACTCATACAGTCAGTCATGCACCTACTAAATTCTTCATCCAGACACTTATACATCCACTCTTTCTTCAATATGTGAAACATATTTAAACTTTACAGACACATACAATCACTGGATGTTGTGATCAGTGATGTCATCAGTGATGTCATTTGAGATGTCATCAGTGATGTCATCAGTGATGTCACTGACCATGTCATGAATGATGTAATATGTGACATCATCAGCAGTGGATTGCGGGTGCGCGATATATAGTTAGCGCTTCTAACTATATATGGAATTTCAATGGTTTTATGCGAGTAAAATAAGGTTTTGTAAATGCTAATTCCTAACTATATATGGCCTAAAACCAATGGTTTTTTCATTGAATATATATATATATATATTACCTACTGGCGGTCGCACTGGCGACCGCCAGCAGGTAATATATATATATATATATATATATATATATATATATATATATATATATATATATATATATATATATATATATATATATATATATATATATTACCTACTGGCGGTCGCCAGTAGGTATATATAGTTAGGATTTTTTCTCTATGGGATTTTTGAAAATTCTATGTCTAATAACTTTGGCGTTTGTGGACGGAATTGGCTGAAATTTTCAGGAAAATGGAACATTTTGTTTCTGAGCAGCCCCTGACAATTTGGGGGAGTTTCATCAAGGGGGGGCCGAGAAAAAAGGGGGGTCCCAAAACGCGTTTTTCCCATGTTTATTTCCATAGGGCGGTTGGCCTCACTTTTAGCTCGAACGGCTGAATGGATTTGGACGAAACTTGGCAAAATTGTAGGGACTGTTAGCCCGATGTGCCTTTGCTAGGTCTCAATATATGTGCTCCAGTGGATTTTGAGTAATTTAGGTTCAAAAAAAGATATATATCTGGGCGGAGCCTAACCACACATCTGATCTGATTGGCTGTCAGCACTTCATCCAAGAAGTGTTGGCAGCCATCTTGGGACCAATATACATGATAGCACCTCATTAAAAAGCATTGTAGTTAATAGAGGGTTTTAGGACTTTAGTTACATTATAAATCATTTGTTGATGGTACCATACTCGTTTTAGGAATTGTGGTGGGTTCTAAGGTGATTTTACCATGTGAAAAAAACCTTCTGCTGTGATATCATGAATATTGTTTGAAAGAAAACTAATATCTCATGATTTTCCCACAGTGGTTTGGAAGGGGATCTATAAGCTAAACTGAAAGCATATTTTCTGTAAATTCACATTATCTTTCTCAGTCATGTGAAAATGAAGTCTGACATTCTCAGTAAAACATGTACATCCAACAAGGACAGAGACTGTCAGTTGATTCCTTTGTGTTCTACTGCAGCCTCCTAGAGTGTTCTAAAGAACAACTAGAGCGCTAACAGTCCTACTTATTACAAAGGTATGGCACACCTGAAGCCATCTTGATTGGAATAAAGTGGTAACTCTTAAAACATTTAATTTAAAAAGAAACAACATGAGGGGGTATATTTTGCCATAGAAAGTATGATTAGTGCTGCAGAATGAAAAATTAGGGCACATTTTTAGTGACTTCTCAAATCCTTTTCTATTTCATTAAAACATTCTGACATGCAGTCTCCCAAAATGGCCACCAGAGACAAAAGAGCCCAAATGTAGCCCAAATATCACCCAGATGTAGCCCAAGTATAGTCCAATGACAGTATGTCCCAGAGTGTTCTAAAGAACAACTAGAGCGCTAACAGTCCTACTTATTACAAAGGTATGGCACACCTGAAGCCATCTTGATTGGAATAAAGTGGTAACTCTTAAAACATTTAATTTAAAAAGAAACAACATGAGGGGGTATATTTTGCCATAGAAAGTATGATTAGTGCTGCAGAATGAAAAATTAGGGCACATTTTGAGTGACTTCTCAAATCCTTTCCTATTTCATTAAAACATTCTGACATGCAGTCTCCCAAAATGGCCACCAGAGACAAAAGAGCCCAAATGTAGCCCAAATATCACCCAGATGTAGCCCAAGTATAGCCCAATGACAGAATGTCCCAGAGTGTTCTAAAGAACAACTAGAGCGCTAACAGTCCTACTTATTACAAAGGTATAGCACACCTGGAGCCATTGTGATGGGAATAAAGTGGTAACTCTTAAAACATTTAATTTAAAAAGGAACAAAATGAGGGGGTATATTATGTAATAGAAGGTATTATTAGTGCTGCAGAAAGAAAAATTAGGGCACATTTTGAGTGACTTCTCAAACCCTCTTCAATTTCATTAAAAAATTCTGACATACAGACTCCCAAGATGGCCACCAGAGACAAAAGAGCCTAAATGTAGCCCAAATATCACCCAGATGTACCCCAAGTATAGCCCAATGACAGAATGTCCCAGAGTGTTCTAAAGAACAACTAGAGCGCTAACAGTCTTACTTATGACAAAAGTATGGCACACCAGAAGCAATTTTGATTGGAATGACGTGGTAAGTCTGAAAACACTCAATTTAAAAAGGAACAACATGAGGGGGTTAATTTTGCCATAGAAAGTATGATTAGTGCTTCAGAAAGAAAAATTAGGGATCATTTTGAGTGACTTCTCAAATCCTCTTCTATTTCATTAAAAAAATTCTGACATGCAGACTGAAACATGCACTTTGAATACCAGCAGCAGACGTCCCTGGTGATCAGTAGCTTTACTACAGTGATCTAATGTGCAACTAGAGTGCTAACATTCAGAATTTATGGCAAATGTGTGACACATCTGAATGCCTTCTTGATGGAACCAAAGTAAACAAGCATTGAAAATGCAATAGATCTCGCCCTCGTTTAAGTTAAAGCCATTCTGTTTGTAATGAGGTGGCTTTTTAGCTTTGCTTTTATTAGTGTTTTTTCAACTTTCATGTAAATAACATGCATCTGTATGCATATAAGTATATGTATGCATGCATTTATGTTTGTATTTATATAGATATACAGATGATATATGTTTATATATGTATGTATATATATATATTCACTGAAAAAACCATAGGCTATAGACCATATATAGTTAGGAATTAGCATTTACAAAACCTTGAAAATTCACTGAAAAAACCATAGGTTATAGACCATATATAGTTAGGATTTAGCATTTACAAAACCTTGAAAATTCACTGAAAAAACCATAGGTTATAGACCATATATAGTTAGGAATTCGCATTTACAAAACCTTATTTTACTAACACAAAACCATT
Source organism: Lissotriton vulgaris (assembly GCF_964263255.1). Classification (NCBI taxonomy): domain Eukaryota; kingdom Metazoa; phylum Chordata; class Amphibia; order Caudata; family Salamandridae; genus Lissotriton; species Lissotriton vulgaris. The sequence goes on along the minus strand of NW_028251365.1, from coordinate 29,417 downwards.
GAAATTCCATATATAGTTAGTTGCACTAACTATATATCGCGCACCCGCAATCCACTGCTGATGATGTCACATATTACATCATTCATGGCATGGTCAGTGACATCACTGATGACATCATGATGACATCTCAAATGACATCACTGATGACATCACTGATGACAACATCCAGTGACTGTATGTTTCTGTAAAGTTAAAATATGTCTTACATATTGAAGAATGAGTGGATGTATAAGTGTCTGGATGAAGGATTTAGTAGGTGCATGACTGACTGTATGAGTGAGTGATTAAATGTGTCTCACTGAGTGCATGGGTTAGTGACTAAACTGTCTTAATTTGTGCATCATTATGTCTGTTGTTCTGTAAACTGTTGCATGTGTTGGTAAGTAGCTATATGAGTAACTATATGGGTTATTGATTGGTTGCCCAAGTATTTGTATGGGAGACTGAGTGTGTGTGTGGGTGGCTGGGAGGTGTATGACTCTGTGCATAGATGTGTGAGCAGTTGATTCACTAGATGTATGGTTTCAAAAGTGCATGTGGAAACAGCTGTATGGGCGGTTGACTGTGTGCATGAGTGTATTGGTGAGTGAATGGATATCTCAGTGCTACATGTCAAAGTAAGTACATATGTAAAACACAGTACATGTGAGAGTTGACATATATAAATAACTGTGCATAAGAGCCAGTGAATGTGTGAGTGGCTGTATGGATCATTGTGAACTTGTATCAGGGATTGTATAAGAGAGTAAATATGTGGTAGTATATGTTTGAATAAGTAAAGTTTGTATAACTGTATAGTTGAGGAAATGGAGGTGTGACTGATTCTTTGCATGACTGACTAGGTGTGCGAGTAACTCCATGGATGAGTGACAGTCTGTGAGTGTCTGTTTACACTGATTGTATCTAAGGTTATATTAGAGTCTGAAGAGGTTCATCGTATTATCACATGAATGATATCATCAGTGATGTGATCAGTAATGTCAAATGAGATGTCATCAGTGATGTCATCAGTGATGTCATTTGAGATGTCATCAGTGATGTCATTTGAGATGTCATCAGTGATGTCATCAGTGATGTCACTGACCATGTCATGAATGATGTAATATGTGACATCATCAGCAGTGGATTGCGGGTGCGCGATATATAGTTAGTGCAACTAACTATATATGGAATTTCAATGGTTTTGTGTTAGTAAAATAAGGTTTTGTAAATGCGAATTCCTAACTATATATGGTCTATAACCTATGGTTTTTTCAGTGAATATATATATATATATATATATATATGTAATATGTGACATCATCAGCATTGGATTGCGGATGCGCGAAATATATAGTTAGTGCAACTAACTATATATAGAATTTCGTTGGTTTTATATCAATAAAATGTCCAGCTAACTATATATGGTCTCTAACCTATGGTTTTTTCAGTGAATTTTCAAGGTTTTGTAAATGCAAATTCCTAACTATATATGGTCTATAACCTATGGTTATTTCAGTGAATATATATATATATATATATGTATATAACTCCAAAACGGCGTGCCAGGCGCGCACTCAGGTACTAAAAATCCACACCAGTCAGCAGGTTTGTCAAATAAGTAGGGTTTATTCACGCCATAAGCCCTACATGACGCGTTTCACACTCCATGAGTGCTTGTTCACACAACATGCTCAAAAAGTTTGTCGTATTTACCGTATGCTATCAATCAACATAGACAAAGGACTCACATGTATTAGTGATATTTTGTGGGCGCCATCTTGTAATAGGTATAAATTGCTAAACATACCGGGTGCAATGTTGTATACACAATGAACATATTATCACAAAGCAGGCCCAGATTGCCGGGCAGCCCCAAAGAACATACTGGACATTAACAACATATTGTGTTGAAGAATAAAATATCATTAAACAATATCATAATGATGTCACAAATGAAAACTCAAGAGTTGGATATTGTAAACTCATGTATACTGAGTTTTCTATCCCAGGTAGTCATATGCATCAACGTGCCACAGTTCTATAATACATTAGTGCCGTCTTCCAATCCGAAGCGGGACACACAGCACGTGATCATCCTCGCGTCTCCTAGAGGTTACTATGGAGACGTTGTAAGCCATGCCGTACCTCCGTGTACACAGGTAGCGGTATATGTAAAGTCAATTCCCCCTGGTTAGTGGGTGGGTGCATGGCATACGATATGATTACATATCCCCTGGTTAGTGGAGGAGCTCTCAGTGACATAACAAAAGTCCAGCAAACAAAGTCTATGATGTTTACACGGTCTCGGAGTGAGCAATAAGTGAAGGGTCAACCACGGAACAACCCCGTTCCAAAATCCATGAATAATAAAGTGCACAAAATACAAATATAAGAAACATACTTCATCTGGAGGAAGGAGAAGGCCAGAGTTGAAAAGTACTCGGTTGCTGTAATCACAAGCCTGTGATACAGTCCTACTGTTTCAACCTGTGGGGATAAGAATAAAGGGGCTGCAATCAGGCTGAGAGTGATCATAAATGAATGTCAGGCAACATGAGAGATATACAATCAATAAATCAATATTCATTCTTGCTGTAAATGCACATTGTATTCCTCATCAAGATTGTGTCCATTCGGAAAACGTGTACAGAGACCGATGATATGTCTCGACTCTCGCTGTCTCAGTCTTAAAGCACGATTGCCTCCCCTGGTGGAAAGCATTACCTGTTCTATAACATAGTACTTGAGAAGTTTGGCATTCGAGAAATGATGGCTTTCAAAGTGCCTAGCAATAGGGTACTGTTTATCTCTATTGGTAATGGCTCTGGTGTGTTCCAGTATGCGTTGTTTTGCCATTTTCGTCGTACTACCCACATACTTTAGTTCGCAAGGGCATACTAATACATACACCACAAAGGTGGTAGTACACGTTAGGAATTGTTTTATGGTTTCAATTTTGTTGGTACTTGGATTCCAATATTCCTTTACCATGTGGCTATTTGCACATGCTTTGCAATGGCCACATGGAAAGAAACCAGGGAGATCCACCCCACGTGGCACGGTATCACTGATAACATTATGTACTAGTAGATCACTCAGACTACGTCCCCTGCGATAAGTTATGCTAGGTCTTGGTGGTATGGTCTTTCCTATGATGGGATCGTTTTTGAGAATGTCCCAATTTTTTGTGATGCTTTTCTTTATTTGTTTTTGATTGCCATTATAGTCAAGAATGATGCGGGTAACCTTGTTTTCATCTTGCATCATTTCATCTTTTCTTTCAGTCGTTAGTAAATTCACACGTTCTACTAACTTGACTTTCTCGATAGCTCTTTTGATGACCCATTTAGGGTAACCCCTGTCGGTGAACCGTTGGACCATGGTTTTTTCTTCCTTGGCATAGTCTGTGGTGGTGCTACAGTTACGTTTGGCCCTGAGTAGCTCCCCGTAGGGGATGCTCCATTTAAGAGGCTCTGGATGGCTACTCAGGGCATGCAGTAAGGTGTTTCCTGCTGTTTCTTTCCGAAATAGTACTGTAGTGAGTTTATTATCTTGGACTCTCACCTTAATGTCCAAGTATTCAATCTCCTTGTCACTGATGTTACTTGTGAGTATGATATTATTGTTATTCATGTTTAATTTGGAGATGAAATCGATGGCTGAGATCTTACTGCCCTTCCAAATCACAAAAATGTCATCTATGTATCTTAGCCACATAGTGACATTGTGAAAATCTTCTTGTAAGTCCAATCTGTTTCTGATGTCATCTTCCCATGCCCCCATGAATAGATTGGCAAAGCTTGGGGCAAAACAAGTGCCCATCGCAGTGCCATGCAATTGGACATAGATGTCATCATGGAACAAAAAATAGTTGTTGACTAGACAGTATCTTATCATGTCTAAAATCATAGTCGTGTGTCCCAGATATTTAATGTTGCGTGTTTTTAGGAATCTGGCACATGCCTCTATACCTTGATTGTGTTCCGATAGAGGTATATAGTGCACTGACATCAAGTGTTATTAACAGAAGATCCCTTTCCCATGTTATATCTTTGATTTTATCAAGGAAATCTTTGGTGTCACGTACATAAGTCGGAAGGTTTCTGACATATTCCTGTAGGAAATAGTCCACGTACCTGGAGATATTTTCAAGTACGCTCCCTCTTGACGAGATGATGGGTCTGCCTGGGGGATTGTCTTTACACTTGTGTACTTTTGGAAGTAGGTATAAAATAGGAAGGATTGGATAGTCACGTTTTAAGTAACAGTATTCCTCCCATTCAATCCAGCCTTTGTCTTTCCAATCAGACAATTTATCCCAGATTGTGGTGATACTAGCGTTGTATTCTGTTCTGTTACTTTTTCTGTATGTCTTTGCGTCCCTGAGTTGTCTCGACGCTTCCCCTATGTACATTTCTTTGGGTAGGATAACAATATTCCCTCCCTTATCTGCTGGACGGATGATAATACTGTCATCTTCAGCTAATTCTGTCATGGCTGATTTTTCTGCCGATGTGAGATTGTGTTTGAATGTTTTCATTTTCCTGTGCCAATTCTGGCTTCTATACTGAAGGAGTTCCTTCCCAACCATATCCTGAAAGGTGTCTATATTATCATGATATAGTTTAGGGGTAAATGTAGAGCGGGGTTTGAAATTAGTTCTGGTGCTGTTATCATGTTGTATCTCAAGAGCGTCTAGGATACGTTTAGCTTCCAGGCTAATATCATGATCATCCATTTCTTCATTAATTTCTTCCAAAGCCAACAAATTGTCAATATCCCCAATAATCAAGTTTTCTTGTATTTCTCTGGTGTCATTTGTACCAATATTCCTGCTTCTAGATGGCTTCAGTACATGCCATTTCTTAAGCTTCAATTTGCGACAGAACTTAAATAAGTCAATTTTACTGTTCACATAATTCATAGGCACTGAGGGACAGAATGAGAGACCTAAACAGAGGGTACGTTTATCTTTCATGCTAATGTCTCTTGAAGAAAGATTAATAATAGTACGGTTTACCTGGTCTTCATCCATACTTAATACTTCTTGTTTTGGCCCTTCTTGTTTCCCACTTGGCCTTTTGCTCTGTTTCCTCCTCTGTTTAAATTTCTTCCTCTTCTTGTTCCGGTACCTCTTGGTCTTCCTCTTGTGGGCAACGGAGTTTGTTGATTTTTCGCCAGAAGACGTGCAGATGCCCTGGTTGCTTGTCGGCTCTGATTCATGAGCCGATACATTTCTAAAAAATTGGGCTTTGACTTCATAGTTGTTCCTTCTGCGCCATTCCACTACGTGAGCTGGAGGTACTATCCACGGAATCTGAGTTCTCCGTCAGGGAAGTGCTTGTGTATTCATCCTCATCATCTGGTTCTTCATTGCCGGTTCCGTTGGTCTGGTCTTCCCGTTGCATCTCGTTGTAGAAATGATCATACTTCTTCGCGTGTGTTAGTATTCTTCCTGATTCATAGTCTCCACAATCTCTATGGAGTTTATATTGTTTTCTCTTTTTGATATCGTCTTCTAGGATTTTAAGTCTTTTTTTCATCTCACCGATATAATCAACGATGATAGCTTGCTCTTGATGTTTGTTGAGCTCTGCTGCAATCTCCTCTATTTCTTTTTTTATCTTCGTTCTGTCGGCCCAGGCATATTTGACAAGGATTTGCATCATCACTTTGGAGCTCTGTGCCGAGTTCGCCGCCCAATCATCCATCATTTGAGGGTCGCGAGATTCATAGGAGGGGGTTATGTAAATGCGCAAGCCTCTTGGCACCATGTTCTTCTCCAGATAGTCCTCCAAGGAGGTTGCTTCCCACCATTTGGACACCTCATGTTTATGTAGTTTTTCATATTTTCTTAATAAGTCCATAATGGGTTTGTTCGCCATTGTGGGTTTTGCTGCAGAGGCGCCTTTGCCTGGCGCTCTGGCGAACAATGAGAGTGCCGCTTCCCTTCTCTCTTTTTCTTCCTCCATTTGGAACGCGGGATTGGTGCTCCAATCCCTTGACACCACCGCTGAGTTGATGTGGAAATTGTACCACTCCGTACAGTCGGAGTTCCCCCGAGTCCTCACCAGGGAAAGTTTCTCGTCCTTGCGTATCGTGCCGCTGTCAATGCCGATATATCCGGTAAGGATACCGGCAGGACTATATTCCTGTAACCACACAGGAGACGTAGGTCCAGGCTCCAGGAGTATCGCGCTACTCCGTCCTTGCAAGTTGCAGGCAAAGGGGTCTTTCTGTGGTTCTGAGGACTGCGTAGATACCCTCCGTTTTATGTATCATCCATTTCTTCATTAATTTCTTCCAAAGCCAACAAATTGTCAATATCCCCAATAATCAAGTTTTCTTGTATTTCTCTGGTGTCATTTGTACCAATATTCCTGCTTCTAGATGGCTTCAGTACATGCCATTTCTTAAGCTTCAATTTGCGACAGAACTTAAATAAGTCAATTTTACTGTTCACATAATTCATAGGCACTGAGGGACAGAATGAGAGACCTAAACAGAGGGTACGTTTATCTTTCATTCTTTAACATAGGAAGGATTGGATAGTCACGTTTTAAGTAACAGTATTCCTCCCATTCAATCCAGCCTTTGTCTTTCCAATCAGACAATTTATCCCAGATTGTGGTGATACTAGCGTTGTATTCTGTTCTGTTACTTTTTCTGTATGCCTTTGCGTCCCTGAGTTGTCTCGACGCTTCCCCTATGTACATTTCTTTGGGTAGGATAACAATATTCCCTCCCTTATCTGCTGGACGGATGATAATACTGTCATCTTCAGCTAATTCTGTCATGGCTGATTTTTCTGCCGATGTGAGATTGTGTTTGAATGTTTTCATTTTCCTGTGCCAATTCTGGCTTCTATACTGAAGGAGTTCCTTCCCAACCATATCCTGAAAGGTGTCTATATTATCATGATATAGTTTAGGGGTAAATGTAGAGCGGGGTTTGAAATTAGTTCTGGTGCTGTTATCATGTTGTATCTCAAGAGCGTCTAGGATACGTTTAGCTTCCAGGCTAATATCATGATCATCCATTTCTTCATTAATTTCTTCCAAAGCCAACAAATTGTCAATATCCCCAATAATCAAGTTTTCTTGTATTTCTCTGGTGTCATTTGTACCAATATTCCTGCTTCTAGATGGCTTCAGTACATGCCATTTCTTAAGCTTCAATTTGCGACAGAACTTAAATAAGTCAATTTTACTGTTCACATAATTCATAGGCACTGAGGGACAGAATGAGAGACCTAAACAGAGGGTACGTTTATCTCTATACCTGAGTGCGCGCCTGGCACGCCGTTTTGGAGTTATATGGTTACCGGTTACCTCGCCGGCAGCGCGCCACCCCCACGAGACGAGGGATACCCCACAGAGGTGCTCTTTGGATTTCATAAAACGGAGGGTATCTACGCAGTCCTCAGAACCACAGAAAGACCCCTTTGCCTGCAACTTGCAAGGACGGAGTAGCGCGATACTCCTGGAGCCTGGACCTACGTCTCCTGTGTGGTTACAGGAATATAGTCCTGCCGGTATCCTTACCGGATATATCGGCATTGACAGCGGCACGATACGCAAGGACGAGAAACTTTCCCTGGTGAGGACTCGGGGGAACTCCGACTGTACGGAGTGGTACAATTTCCACATCAACTCAGCGGTGGTGTCAAGGGATTGGAGCACCAATCCCGCGTTCCAAATGGAGGAAGAAAAAGAGAGAAGGGAAGCGGCACTCTCATTGTTCGCCAGAGCGCCAGGCAAAGGCGCCTCTGCAGCAAAACCCACAATGGCGAACAAACCCATTATGGACTTATTAAGAAAATATGAAAAACTACATAAACATGAGGTGTCCAAATGGTGGGAAGCAACCTCCTTGGAGGACTATCTGGAGAAGAACATGGTGCCAAGAGGCTTGCGCATTTACATAACCCCCTCCTATGAATCTCGCGACCCTCAAATGATGGATGATTGGGCGGCGAACTCGGCACAGAGCTCCAAAGTGATGATGCAAATCCTTGTCAAATATGCCTGGGCCGACAGAACGAAGATAAAAAAAGAAATAGAGGAGATTGCAGCAGAGCTCAACAAACATCAAGAGCAAGCTATCATCGTTGATTATATCGGTGAGATGAAAAAAAGACTTAAAATCCGAGAAGACGATATCAAAAAGAGAAAACAATATAAACTCCATAGAGATTGTGGAGACTATGAATCAGGAAGAATACTAACACACGCGAAGAAGTATGATCATCTCTACAACGAGATGCAACGGGAAGACCAGACCAACGGAACCGGCAATGAAGAACCAGATGATGAGGATGAATACACAAGCACTTCCCTGACGGAGAACTCAGATTCCGAGGATAGTACCTCCAGCTCACGTAGTGGAATGGCGGCAGAAGGAACAACTATGAAGTCAAAGCCCAATTTTTTAGAAATGTATCGGCTCATGAATCAGAGCCGACAAGCAACCAGGGCATCTGCACGTCTTCAGGCGAAAAATCAACAAACTCCGTCGCCCACAAGAGGAAGACCAAGAGGTACCGGAACAAGAAGAGGAAGAAATTTAAACAGAGGAGGAAACAGAGCAAAAGGCCAAGTGGGAAACAAGAAGGGCCAAAACAAGAAGTGTTAAGTATGGATGAAGACCAGGTAAACCGTACTATTATTAATCTTTCTTCAAGAGACATTAGCATGAAAGATAAACGTACCCTCTGTTTAGGTCTCTCATTCTGTCCCTCAGTGCCTATGAATTATGTGAACAGTAAAATTGACTTATTTAAGTTCTGTCGCAAATTGAAGCTTAAGAAATGGCATGTACTGAAGCCATCTAGAAGCAGGAATATTGGTACAAATGACACCAGAGAAATACAAGAAAACTTGATTATTGGGGATATTGACAATTTGTTGGCTTTGGAAGAAATTAATGAAGAAATGGATGATCATGATATTAGCCTGGAAGCTAAACGTATCCTAGACGCTCTTGAGATACAACATGATAACAGCACCAGAACTAATTTCAAACCCCGCTCTACATTTACCCCTAAACTATATCATGATAATATAGACACCTTTCAGGATATGGTTGGGAAGGAACTCCTTCAGTATAGAAGCCAGAATTGGCACAGGAAAATGAAAACATTCAAACACAATCTCACATCGGCAGAAAAATCAGCCATGACAGAATTAGCTGAAGATGACAGTATTATCATCCGTCCAGCAGATAAGGGAGGGAATATTGTTATCCTATCCAAAGAAATGTACATAGGGGAAGCGTCGAGACAACTCAGGGACACAAAGACATACAGAAAAAGTAACAGAACAGAATACAACGCTAGTATCACCACAATCTGGGATAAATTGTCTGATTGGAAAGACAAAGGCTGGATTGAATGGGAGGAATACTGTTACTTAAAACGTGACTATCCAATCCTTCCTATTTTATACCTACTTCCAAAAGTACACAAGTGTAAAGACAATCCCCCAGGCAGACCCATCATCTCGTCAAGAGGGAGCGTACTTGAAAATATCTCCAGGTACGTGGACTATTTCCTACAGGAATATGTCAGAAACCTTCCGACTTATGTACGTGACACCAAAGATTTCCTTGATAAAATCAAAGATATAACATGGGAAAGGGATCTTCTGTTAATAACACTTGATGTCAGTGCACTATATACCTCTATCGAACAGAATCAAGGTATAGAGGCATGTGCCAGATTCCTAAAAACACGCAACATTAAATATCTGTGACACACGACTATGATTTTAGACATGATAAGATACTGTCTAGTCAACAACTATTTTTTGTTCCATGATTACATCTATGTCCAATTGCATGGCACTGCGATGGGCACTTGTTTTGCCCCAAGCTTTGCCAATCTATTCATGGGGGCATGGGAAGATGACATCAGAAACAGATTGGACTTCAAGAAGATTTTCACAATGTCACTATGTGGCTAAGATACATAGATGACATTTTTGTGATTTGGAAGGGCAGTAAGATCTCAGCCATCGATTTCATCTCCAAATTAAACATGAATAACAATAATATCATACTCACAAGTAACATCAGTGACAAGGAGATTGAATACTTGGACATTAAGGTGAGAGTCCAAGATAATAAACTCACTACAGTACTATTTCGGAAAGAAACAGCAGGAAACACCTTACTGCATGCCCTGAGTAGCCATCCAGAGCCTCTTAAATGGAGCATCCCCTACGGGGAGCTACTCAGGGCCAAACGTAACTGTAGCACCACCACAGACTATGCCAAGGAAGAAAAAACCATGGTCCAACGGTTCACCGACAGGGGTTACCCTAAATGGGTCATCAAAAGAGCTATCGAGAAAGTCAAGTTAGTAGAACGTGTGAATTTACTAACGACTGAAAGAAAAGATGAAATGATGCAAGATGAAAACAAGGTTACCCGCATCATTCTTGACTATAATGGCAATCAAAAACAAATAAAGAAAAGCATCACAAAAAATTGGGACATTCTCAAAAACGATCCCATCATAGGAAAGACCATACCACCAAGACCTAGCATAACTTATCGCAGGGGACGTAGTCTGAGTGATCTACTAGTACATAATGTTATCAGTGATACCGTGCCACGTGGGGTTGATCTCCCTGGTTTCTTTCCATGTGGCCATTGCAAAGCATGTGCAAATAGCCACATGGTAAAGGAATATTGGAATCCAAGTACCAACAAAATTGAAACCATAAAACAATTCCTAACGTGTACTACCACCTTTGTGGTGTATGTATTAGTATGCCCTTGCGAACTAAAGTATGTGGGTAGTACGACGAAAATGGCAAAACAACGCATACTGGAACACACCAGAGCCATTACCAATAGAGATAAACAGTACCCTATTGCTAGGCACTTTGAAAGCCATCATTTCTCGAATGCCAAACTTCTCAAGTACTATGTTATAGAACAGGTAATGCTTTCCACCAGGGGAGGCAATCGTGCTTTAAGACTGAGACAGCGAGAGTCGAGACATATCATCGGTCTCTGTACACGTTTTCCGAATGGACACAATCTTGATGAGGAATACAATGTGCATTTACAGCAAGAATGAATATTGATTTATTGATTGTATATCTCTCATGTTGCCTGACATTCATTTATGATCACTCTCAGCCTGATTGCAGCCCCTTTATTCTTATCCCCACAGGTTGAAACAGTAGGACTGTATCACAGGCTTGTGATTACAGCAACCGAGTACTTTTCAACTCTGGCCTTCTCCTTCCTCCAGATGAAGTATGTTTCTTATATTTGTATTTTGTGCACTTTATTATTCATGGATTTTGGAACGGGGTTGTTCCGTGGTTGACCCTTCACTTATTGCTCACTCCGAGACCGTGTAAACATCATAGACTTTGTTTGCTGGACTTTTGTTATGTCACTGAGAGCTCCTCCACTAACCAGGGGATATGTAATCATATCGTATGCCATGCACCCACCCACTAACCAGGGGGAATTGACTTTACATATACCGCTACCTGTGTACACGGAGGTACGGCATGGCTTACAACGTCTCCATAGTAACCTCTAGGAGACGCGAGGATGATCACGTGCTGTGTGTCCCGCTTCGGATTGGAAGACGGCACTAATGTATTATAGAACTGTGGCACGTTGTTGCATATGACTACCTGGGATAGAAAACTCAGTATACATGAGTTTACAATATCCAACTCTTGAGTTTTCATTTGTGACATCATTATGATATTGTTTAATGATATTTTATTCTTCAACACAATATGTTGTTAATGTCCAGTATGTTCTTTGGGGCTGCCCGGCAATCTGGGCCTGCTTTGTGATAATATGTTCATTGTGTATACAACATTGCACCCGGTATGTTTAGCAATTTATACCTATTACAAGATGGCGCCCACAAAATATCACTAATACATGTGAGTCCTTTGTCTATGTTGATTGATAGCATACGGTAAATACGACAAACTTTTTGAGCATGTTGTGTGAACAAGCACTCATGGAGTGCGAAACGCGGCACGTAGGGCTTATGGCGTGAATAAACCCTACTTATTTGACAAACCTGCTGACTGGTGTGGATTTTTAGTACCTGAGTGCGCGCCTGGCACGCCGTTTTGGAGTTATATGGTTACCGGTTACCTCACCGGCAGCGCGCCACCCCCACGAGACGAGGGATACCCCACAGAGGTGCTCTTTGGATTTCATATATATATATATATATAAAGGCTCGCTGGGGGGGTCCAATGTAAGCAGCACTCGAACACAACTTAGCTTTTCCCCAATAAAGCTTTAATAAGGTATGTAGACAGTCTTCCTCAGTCCATTTAGTAAAGGCACACGACCACTGCCTTACAAATTTCGTTTACACTTCATCAGAGGCTTCTGGGTCGAAAGAGGCATTTGCGGGCCACACCCCTAATTTAAATACCCAAATCATCCGCTGACATTCAGCTGCTCCAATGAGACTGTGTATGGTTTTATGGGAGGTGTAGTCCATTCTTACTGTCCATCAATGGATCCCTCTTGAATGCATGCCCATAGCAAGCTCTCCTGAGCCCCAAGGTAAGCTGTGCCGCTAAATCCAAAGGCGCGTTTCATTGCAGAGCCCGTATTGAGACTCCATGACCCCCGTGGTTCTCCCATGGGGTGGTGCTGTTTAGCGGCTGGACGGCCCTAATTTAAAAAACCAAATCATCCACTTGCGGGGTCCATACAGGACTTGATTGTGTGCTTTCCGCACCACACTTCCTATAATACACAGTATCTATTGAGCCTCCCATTGGTGGGTGTGTCATATGGAAAATGGATAAGTGGGTTAGCGGTTGCGCACACCGCTTCCGTTAAAGCCCCTGTAGAGAAGCATATGGAGCTTCGAAATGCGTCAGGCAGATCCATTGCGGAGCGGCATCTCAAGCGGATCCCCGTCCTCACCTACACATAAATCAAGCTGCTGCTCATGTGCTACTCAAAGGTGGACAACCATGGAGCGACAATTTATACGCGGCCGTCCAGCCATGGAGTATGCACCACCCCGTCATCCTTAGGGGTCAAGGAAGTGAAACAGCAGCCGTACACGGGATCGAGGACGGGCCCACTTGCGGGGTCCATACAGGACTTGATTGTGTGCTTTCCGAACCACACTTCCCATAGTACACAGTCTCATTTGAGCCTCCCATTGGTGGGTGTGTCATATGGAAATGGAGAAGTGGGTTAAAGCCCCTGAAGAGAAGCATACGGAGCTTCGAAACGCGTCGGGCAGATCTTTTACTAGGCGGCACCTACAAGCGGATCCCCGTCCTCACCTACACATAAATCAAGCTGCTGCTCGTGTGCTACTCAAAGGTGGACAACCTTGGAGCGACTATATATATTTTGCGCACCCGCAATGCACTGCTGATGATGTCACATATTAGATCATTCATGACATGGTCAGTGACATCACTGATGACACCCTTAAAGAGATTCACTCACCCAAACTGTTAGAACATGTAATTTTAACTTCATATATCTACTGAATCAGCTATTCACACATCTTTATGGTACAAGTACGGTGCGCGGACCCGTAATCTCATATAGATATATATGTGTTTTTGAACCTAATTTTCATAAAAACCACTGGAGCAAAGGCACATCTGCGTACCAGTCCCTACAATTTTGCCAAGTTTGGCGAATTTCCGTGGAGCTGTTCGGGCTGTCGACTTGTTTTACCGTCCTATGGAAATTAACATGGGGAAATCACGTTTTGGGCCCCCCCTTTTTTCTCAGCCCCCACTTCACGAATCCCCCCGAAACATTTAGGGAAGGAGCAGAGCGCAGCAAGACCATTTTAAGGAAAATTACAGGCAGATCCCTCAATCGGCGCCAAAGTTATTCCCAATAGAATGTTCGGAATTTCCTATGGTAGCCAATCCTAACTCTATATACCTACTGGCTATTGCCAGTAGGTATATGGCGGCATAATAATGCAGGGCGGAAAACTTTAAATAAATGAAGAAAACGCACAAAGAAATTGGGTCCGCGTTGTCTATCTGAGTCCGTGTTTGCTACTGGATTCCCGAAGGATAGAGTACTGCAATATATATATATATATATATATATATATATATATATATATATATATATGCACAAACCTCCGTTCTCCTGCTACAACCACACTCGATATTGATCGCGCTGGAAACAGACACGGACCACGTTGGATGCTGGTTATTCTCGTTTATTCAGCTGTCGCCATAACGTTTCGGCATAAAAGCCTTGATCACATGATATATACATATGAAGCCAACAGAGTTCCCTCTTATGGAAGAGCCCCACATCAGGTAGGTTGATTCTATATTGTGCACGAAGGCTGCGCACACGGGAAAAACAGGTGTAATCTCAAATTCATACGCCCAAGCCAGACGTGTATCAAGTCAAAAGACCCTTCCTCAATGGCTGGGAGTGATTCTGAGACGTATCCCCTAGCAAACTTCCATTATCCTCAAATATTTCAGCACGTGAACAAATTGACAACAACCTGTGGTTGTATTAATTTGGTTCATGTTTTCCTATTTGCTTATTTTATGAATGTCCTTTTGTGATCATTTCATTGCCAGTGAAAACCATATCAATCACAGATAGCATACTGGTGTTGATTTGTGGCTTCTCAGATTTTTATTTTAAAAATGTTTTTTACTGTGTGACAGTTAAGGATTTTATGTAAGGGTTTTTCTTTCCAAAGTGACCACCATGGTTGGCCATTCCGTTGTGATTGTGGTAACTGAATGCTGTATAGTCTAGTAAAATCTAAACATTTCAGCAGTGGGGAAATAGGTGAAGCTTTCTGATTTTACTTAACTATGCAAGATATAGTAAATACCGACTTTCAAACTCCCCCATTACCAATTCCTGTTCCAGGGTAGGACATCCTTGAACAGAACAGAAAATAAAAGAGTATTTATTATTAATAGGGAGTATAGTAGCCAGGAACAGTGTAGCCATGCAAAGAGTGGAAGGCAGACAGGGTGCATCCAAGCAAGCCTGTTAGTGTGGATGAATGACATAGGAGCGAACTAATGTGACAAGGAGGTGGGGCTTAAAGCAGAAGACTGGGATGCTGACTGTTTCCAGTAACGCCTAGCTATAAGTAGTCCTGGAGGCAGTTTGCCATCACTGTGCAACACTGGGATGTTGATGAGTGATGATGATGAGTATATTTTGACTGCAAACAGCTACCCAAAAAGGGTAGCTCGGTCCTGGTCTGCAGAGTCAGGTTGAGTTGCAAGTGAATAGCAAAGTTTGGAAGACCTTGCAAAACGTAAGATTCTCTGAGTCTGATTGCAGATGGAGAGGAAGAATATTCTAAAGCGTGAGTATCACAAAGGAAAACGCTTGCCCTCTTAATTGAGTTTAAAGTATACAAGGGACCACTACCAAGGAGGACTTAACAGAATATAGTTTGTGCTGAGTGAAGTGGTTGATTCTAGATTAAATAAAACTGGAAACCAATGGAAAACAAATTATCTCAAGAGCAAACCCATCCTGTTTACCTTACTGCAATCTATCCCACAATGCACTATTCTGGGTTAATTGTAACATGGCAGAATCGAAAGTTGTGTCTAGATGATGTGTTTTCCTCACCTCTTCAACCGCATCATTTGGGGACCAGCTCCCCATCCCAATGGGCTGCTGCCAATGTGGCTGCACTGTACATAGGGTCCGAAGGACTGTTCTTCCCTAGGTCTCCCTCAACACTTAACTTTGAATAGACAGAACTTAAAGTGGTCCCTTTCAACTTATTCACCTTACTAAACTCTCCTGAAATGTCCTTCCTGAACTAAAATGTGACATACCTCAAACCCAGGACATCCTGTTAGAAGGTTTAAGCCATTCTTCCTCCACTGGATTTGGTTTTTACACCTCATTAAGGGTAAAGTACTGACAGGGGCAGCTGCTGGTGGGCCACAGCTAATTAGTCCACTGGAGCATCCTACCACTTAAAACGCCATCGGCTCAAATGCAAAATTATATAACAATTGAATTCTCCCTATTTATTCTGTAAATTCCATCGTTGCTGATCCCAACTGCAAATGACAACATATGTATGCAAGCTTTATGTTTGGTGGTGAATATCTGACTGTCTTTGATTTGGATTCTGCAACTACTGGTCTAATAAACAAATATACATAGAAAATAGCTGCTTATCAGGCACAACCATACTTTTGAAAGGCCCAAATTTCATGTATGACTCATTCAGCCTTTCCTGATTTTACATGCTATGGTTTTATAGGCCATGCTTACAATGTTAAAAGTGTAATGAAAAGTCTGAGACTGAAAAATGTGGACACAAAAAAGGCACAATGCGATGCTTAAATGGTTGTATGTAATTTCATAGAAAAACTGTTTCAAGGAATACCATTAGTGTGAGACCATTTCACCTAAATTGTTCAAAATAAATCTTCAACCTGAATGCCATTTTGTTATTTCCTATCATAGAAACCAACTTTACCAGCACTATTGCTGTGCCTCAATAAAAGGTAAAGGATTTAGGTGATATGTGTGCGTGTGTTTGTATGTCTATCTATATCTATATCTATATATCTATATCTCTATCTCTATCTCTCTCTCTCTCTCTCTCTCTTTCTATATATATATATATATATATAAATACATGAGTTTTTTCCGTGTTTGTTTGCAATGTTTGCGTGACACTGTAAATGTGCGGTTTTTTGTGTGATGATGTGCTAATATTTGAAATGTGGTTAATGCAAACCTTGGAGCGCATCATAAGGAAATTAAAAATATGTATTCTAAAATGTGGGGGAAATACAGGGTCTAAACACGTGGGAAATCACCACGAAATGTCAGATTTGCTCATTCTGGTCACCAAGAACATATTATACCATTAATTTGTCTCATCAGATTTACCAGAACCCCCATTACCAGTAATTCCATTAAGGAATTGGTTGATAAAGGGCCACTGGACTATAGGCCCAACTAGTTTTTTATTATCAAAATGAAGGTGTTAATGTTTAGTTCCTAGTTTCCTAAACATCTATTTCAACTATGTAACATGATTTAATTTCCCTCTTTTGTGACAATTCTGTGCCTAACACTGCTGTCTAACCTAAACCCTTCTTTTCTTCATCTTGTTTTTCATGGAAGGTTCCTTTATCCCACATGATGCAAACAGGCAACTGGACCATCTTGAAGGAGTTCATTCTCTTGGGACTTACAGAGGACCCCGCGTTACAGGTTCCACTCTTCGTGTTCTTTCTTCTGGTTTATATTATTACCTTACAATGCAACATAGGGATCATAGTATTGGTCTGGTTGAACCACCAACTTCGCACCCCTATGTACTTCTTCCTCTGTTGTTTGTCCTTAGTGGAGGCTGCTGTGTCCTCGGTCACGGTGCCCAAGATGCTTGTGGACTTGTTATCAAAGAAGAAGACAATTTCTTTTGCCGGTTGTGCCATGCAGATGTTCTCATCATTTTTCATTGGAGGTACAGAGGTCCAAATCTTAGCAGTCATGTCCTATGATCGGTACACAGCGATCTGTAAGCCATTACTGTATTCAGTCATTATGAGCAGCAGAGTATGCATTTCCCTTGTTGGTTCAGTAGTAGGGCTTAACCTGGTCAATGCATTGTTCCATGCTACTTTGACTTTTACGTTACCCTTCTGCGGGGCAAATGTTATCACCCATTATGCCTGCGATGTCCCTCCAGTCCTGAAGATTGCCTGCGCTGACACCAGACTGAATGAACTTCTGCTTGTTGTCATAGTTGGAGGACAGATTGTAGCTTCAGTTAGCATTATCCTTGTCTCATACGGTTTCATTATCACTGCTATCATCAGGATAAATTCCTCAGAGGGGAGACGGAGGGCCATCAGCACTTGCTCCTCCCACTTCATCAGTGTCTCCATGTTTTATGGTACCCTCATCTTTATGTATGCCACGCCCAGCTCAGCACTCACAATGACCAGGGATAGAGTGGTATCTGTGTTCTATATGGTGATAATTCCCATGCTGAACCCTTTGATTTGGAGTCTGAGAAACAAGGAGATCAAACAAGCCTTGCGGAGAAGCATTGGGAGATGCCGTGCCACCAGATAAGCCGACCTGCTCCCTAGAATGACATCTCTAACTCCAAGAATGAGTTTTTTTGTCACTGCATTAGAAGTAATTCCACCACCCCACACTGAGACTTCCAGCTGCCTTGTTCCCTAAATCTAAATAGTTATATTTTATTCATTTGATATTATTTCATTTATTAAAGCATTGGGAATGTTCTGGTGTGCATCAAATATGATTAAGCATTGAGGAAATAATAAATCATGTAAAACAATCACACGCTCAACCACTTAATCAATGCAATTGATCATTTTCACGCTTACAGCATCACCAGCATCCAGCCATATGTGTCAGCCAGGTGCAGATGTTTTTAAAAGAGCTTTCTTTGATGGCCCATTAGGCAATCTTTCGTGGCAATTAACCCATAATTCCCTCTTGAAGGCAGTGCCAGGGGTTCAGTAATAAAGGTTCAGCATAAAATTTCATATATGTTAGGTCCAGTGCTACATCATGGATCTTAAAAGGGGGCTTATAGCCCAAGACAGTGGACAGCTGAATCTGGTGGGGGCAAAATATTCACTAACTAAGTGTGACTGTCAACAATTGTCTGGGGAGACAAATACTCAATAATTACCAGGCTACAAGGGGGAGGTAGGCTATAGTCACAAGGTGTCAAAATATTAAGGCCCGATTCACAGAATGAACTTAAGACTCAATCCTAAACTTCCTACTATTTTGGTATTCACAGAATGCACTTCCTACTTTGGGCATTCACAAAATGAACTTAGTACTTTTGGCATTCACAGAAGTTAGGATTTTGTCTTAAGTTTGTGAGTACAATTGACATTGAATTGTTTAAAGATGCACAGAACTCAAATGTAAGTTGAGCCTTCCAATTATGCACAGATGGTTATAGGACAGGGATCTTTCGTGCAGAACTCAAAGTGAAGATCATTGTGACTGATTTGTATTACTTGGTATTCAGTACTCTTTGTTATTTCACTTTCTTTGATAGCTGAATTATGTTATTAGGCACTTGCAGCACATGAAATTGATTCATTGAACTCAAATATTCTCAGAGTTGAAGCTCAGGGATACTGAAAAAATGTTTTCCTCTTTCTGAGCTGTGTGTAGGGTTACATGAATTGACTTTAAACTTAGGGGCGTATTTACAAGCCCCTTGCACTACTGGTGCACCACTAGTTCCCATAGAAAAAGTGACACACCAGTGGTGCAAGGGACTTGTAAGCAAGACCCTTTCAGCGCATAAAAACCAGAGCTCTGCTCTGAGCCAGGTGAGCCTATCATGACACGGTCCCAGGCCCTAGATCAGACTGTTATGTTAATTCTCTCTGATTTTACATGATCATTTCATCCCCGATATCCCTCCCACTGTGCATCACAGTAAGAATTTCAAAGGTATTAGACACTGAGTTCCTATGGAAAAATGAATGGTGAAGAATGGGGCCATCAGTGACTTCATCGATATTGGTTTTTACCCAAAACACATCCCATCCAAAACTAAAAGCATTCCTGAAGACATCCTTTGAGTCCACCTCCCTACCTTAATGTGCAGGGGAATATCATTCCATACCCCAACACTGCCCATGACTTAAACTGACTTCTATAAGGAACTAATATAATATGATCTCATGGAGGTGCCCAACTTTCAGGTCAGCCTAGCAATAACATAAACTCTTGATTGATTAACAGCAAAAAAAGAACTATCTTCCAAAAATCATATTCTCATTGATGTTACATGGATTTTACAAAATAAATCAAGAAAACTCTTCCTTGACTGTAATCCACTATTTTTAATACAGTTGGTGCACACTCTACGAAGGGTGCTTCTTTAATGTGACATTTCTATTATAAAGTATTCCTTTGTCCTTAGTGTCTCTGAGAAGCATACACTTACCTTTCCTTACTGGATAAGACTGTGATATAGATCTTGCTCTACGAGCTTCTTAAACTGAAGGATGGAAATATTCTCTCATAAAAAGGAGACTCCAATTTACATTGCCAACTTTATTACAACCTTTGCATTTTGACAGCTACATTGAAGACAATAGAGCAGCAGTGGTCTGTAAACACTGCTGTAGGCTGCTTCTGTCAACTTTTTTATTGTCCTACTCCACAGCTGTTGATTCTCTCCCCCCTGCCTCTCTATGGGCAATGTGGGTTGCTAAAGGGAATGAGAGAGCCAGATGCTGTAGATGAGGCTACACAGTGAGTCTTCCCCCGCCCCTTCCATGTGAATTAGGAGATCACTGGTTGGTGCATTTTAATTTAGTGGTGTTTCAGGGACTCGTGACTGGCTTAAAAATGGCACAATAGTGCAATGGTTGGGTCAGTTTACACACTTCTAAACTGTATTACATATGAACTGGAGACAATTTCAGAACACAAAAACCCATTAACCCTAGAAACTTAAGCAATGCTTAGTGCATCTTTTTGTCCCTTATTAACTCTGCTTCTTGCTACTTATCTGGTTGCCCCTCAGCATTCCGTAACAAGCATTGGCAACGCCCATAGGTCTGGCATTGGCC
This sequence comes from Lissotriton vulgaris, assembly GCF_964263255.1. Lineage (NCBI taxonomy): Eukaryota > Metazoa > Chordata > Amphibia > Caudata > Salamandridae > Lissotriton > Lissotriton vulgaris. The sequence goes on along the minus strand of NW_028251365.1, from coordinate 8,829 downwards.
GCCTCCCTTTTTAGCTTTATCAATTCTTGTTTTATTCGTTCATGGTTTTTTGTAAACTTCATTGTTAAAGAAGCTGCTGGGCTCTGAATATAACTACTTTGTATGTGGATGTACTCCTTGTGAAAGGGCTACATGCCATAACTTACAGTGAAGTCAGCCAAAGGCTAACGTCGGCTGACTCATTGCCCCATGTTGCATGCTAGAGTGGGTGGAAGAAAAATATGACACAAAAGACAAATGCATGGAATCAAATTTAAAAAAACACATAAATAACGATATTATATGCATAATTTTAATAAACTCAAAAGACTTAAAAGAGGCCAATCTGCCTTGACTCTAGGCTTTTCTAATGTTTTTGTTCTAATGTTTTAATAAATCTTTATTACAAACAGATAAAGAGACTTGCAAAGACAGATGAACAGAGAGGCCTGCAAATGACAGAGGGCTAGAGGGACTTTGAAAGATAGATAGAGAGGCTTGAAAAGATACATAGATAGAGTTATATAGATACATTGTGAAGTATAAATAAATCGTTTTCGATAGATGGATGGATGGATAGATAGATAGATAGATAGATAGATAGATAGATAGATAGATAGATAGATAGATAGATAGATAGACAGATTAAACAGCACAGCTTCATTTAGTAATATAATAGTTAAATATTCTTATATACAAGAGTAAACTCGAAAGCCATACAAACGGACTAAATTAGATAACAAGAATAATTTATAGCCCTCAATTACTATTATTAAAATCTATACCCGGGTGACATACAGGGGTGCAGTTAATACTGCACTTCATGGTGGTAATGCTAAAAAAGAGGATAGTTAGTAAAAAAAACAGTTTCAAATTAGCACAATCTCATACCCTGTGAAATAGCAGCAGTCAGATAAATAAAGTCCATGCCAAAGAAATTTACGACAGCAATAGCAGACGACAAGATCTGACCAAACAATTCTGAGTGACAGACCCAAGGTGGGAAGCAACAGGGCCGCCCATGGAGACGTGCTGGGAGAGACGTGGGAGGAGGGGCTGGAGATGGGTGACCGGATGCTGGTTCACAGTTTCAGTGCATTCATTCAGTAACTGAATCTTGACACGCCAGCACAATAAGATGCCACGTTTGCATACTCTTTGTGATTGTACTGGGGTGGTGCTCTTTTCGTGCGTGTTGCATGATTTAACTGTAGCCCCCGCGCCTGCACGCTGTTGCTCTCTGTTTGCAGCACTGCATGGCACATTGCAATGACGTGTGATTAGCATCTCTGGTACTTGTTACCACTGTACCGCTGCCACACCCCTGAATCTGGAGTATATAATTTATTGTTTAAAAGAGCCACTGGATTCAGCCGGGTACAAAAATGTTAGGTCGAATTTCCAGCTATTTTACAACATGCACATTGGGCTGCAATGATGTCTGATCAATAATGTAGCATGTTTTGTTGGCATTCTTCTATGAAAAGAAAGGATTCATTTTCTTCACAAAATGCATTTGAATAATAATACACCGTTTTGTGATTCATAGGGATGTTCTGGGAAGCAGACAAGAAAATAGCAAACAATGTGCAGTATGTGTATCAAGATATTATGGACAACAGGAACATGACATATTTAGTTGAATCTTCAAACAAGTCAATTAATAAAATGATAACAGCCGAACATGAAAATTAGAGCAATGGGATGAAAGCATCTTTGGAACTTGCATTGTTCATCTTTTGTGAACTCCTCAAACAATGTGCATGTCCAATAACGGTGTGAGGCTGCAGCACTGCCCCTGCTTACTCTACAGCCAACGCATATTTAGAGACACAATAATACAAGCAAGGACACACGCAATCAGGACACATTCAAGCTGCATTTCACGAGGAGTACATTACACAAAGAAACAATGGAAATAATAGAATATGTTGGTGCAGCCAATGGGTCTGGTTTCGAGCCGACAGCGGCCCGTCAGTGAGTGCTGAGTTTGTGTGGGGTTGTGTTGTGGTGGCCGAGTGGGTGAATGAATGAAAGAGTCAATGGGTGGTACAAAGGATTCACGAATGCAAGTATGAGTGATGGAGTGCATGCACAATGTGTCCCTGAACCCCCCAATAAATCAAGAGGCACTTTCTGGTATAATAAGCCAGAAGTATTTCCTTTGCCAATATTGCATGCACACAGTCGTGTATTTGCACCTTTTACCACTTGAAGACAGACCTATGGCTTTGGCAATGCTTTTCTAATTAATAAATACACTCTAGACCCACTTTCAAAGTGCTGGTAATGAAAATGTAAAATCATATAACAAATGAGTAACAACTTTATAACTGTATCTAATGCATGGTGAATAGTTGTCTTGGCTCAGACGATTGTCCCGTTTGGACAACATCTGTTTCTCTGGCGAGACAGTGCACATCAGGCAAGAATTCGTTTTGAATGTATGAATATGAGGATGAAGGAATGTGAATTCAAGGACAGACCCATAGGCCATAGAGACCTGGCTGGATCACAGGGGCCACTCCACGTGTATATACAACAGCGCACCAGGTCCACAGCATACATGTGTGCCCAGCAGACCAGATTGTTTGCACGGCGATGATCACAGGCTTACAGAGTATTACAGGTGGCATAGTGACAGTCATAGGGGTTGAACACACCTAGGCATCAGCACATGCTTACTGACAGGCACAGTATGTTTTATTGAGCTCACATGCTTAGACAAGAGCATCAGACAAACAGCACAGGGGCACACGCGACAGGCATACAAGGAAGGATGATACATAAGCTTACACATGGACACAACACATAAGGAAACCCACACTTTATTATACAAGGATACAACACACGTCAATGAACTGGAGACCAACTTGGAGGTATACATTGTAGCACATCACACACAAGCATAAGGGCAGACCCCTTAGGTGTACGCGGATTCATACAGCTTTAGCATATTTAAGGGCAATTAAAAGGCATGCATGGCATGACATAAAGAGGTGCAAATTGGGCAAGCAGAAAAGATGTAGAGTTGTAAAATATACACAGCAGAACTAAGCTTTTCCTTATATTTTACTGTAAGGAAATGTCAGTTATCATGGCTTTAGGATCCCCATGGCACGGTACAGGGAACATTTTAAAAGTTAATTAAACGCAGAACATTTTGCAAAAATATGTTTACATTAAACATGAATCTAAATTAATTGTACATATTTATTTTAAATGTTGAACAAAATAAAACATGTGACAACACTATAAACTTACTAGTGAATTAAATATATTCAATTAGCATTGTTTCATTTTAAAAATTCCACCTAAAATGAAATTACGTTTTACTTCGCTAATCTTTCAAATTAAAGGTACATTTATTTTTGTGATAAAAAAATGGATCTAAAAATATTTTATTTTAAAATAATATATATTTTTCAATTATATGTAAGTTTGCATCAAATTATGTGTGTCTGTGTATATATATATATGTATATATATATATATAGAAATACATACATGTATATATATATATATATATATATATATATATATATATATATATATATATATATATATATATATAAAAGCTTTGTACCATTCATGGCAAAGGACAGTATCGATGTATTTCATGACCTTGTTGTCAATGACCTCAAACAATTAAACCATACTGTCCAAAAAAACAAAAGTGAAAGGAATCTGTTTCATAGAAGAAAAGCATATTTTGATTTGATCAAAAAATTAGAAAACAATCAAGAAGTGGTGGTTAAAAAATCGGACAAGGGTGGGAATTTGGTATTGTGGCCTAGAAAAGATTATATAGCTGAGGCATCTCGCCAGCTTCAGGATGCACAATGTTATGCAAAGTCTAGCATGAAAGAGTATGACAAAGCCAAATCAGCTCTACACAAATTGTTAGCGTTATGGAAGAGACAAGGCCTTATTTCAACAGAGGAATACAAGTTCATGGTTATTGAGTTCCCGGTTTTGCCGGTGCTGTACTTAATTCCAAAAATACATAAAAATGTGGTTCCTATCCCAGGCAGGCCAATAATATCGGCTATTAATACTCTGGGGGAACATGTAGGCCAGTACATCGATTTTTTTCTTCAGAGCTTGGTGATGTCATTACCTAGCTATGTTAAGGACACTGGTGATTTTTTACAGAAAATCGATAAACTTTTATGGTCTGAGAATTTGCTTCTTATCACCCTAGACATAGAAGCATTATATACATCTATAGACCACACAAAAGGATTAGCTTCTGTAAAGTATTTTTGAGAAAAGAGGTCCAGCACCTTATACGAACACTACAAAGTTCTATTGGAACTCATCAAATGGAGTCTGAACAACAATTACTTTTTGTTCGATAAAGATCTATACAAGCAGTTGAGAGGTGTGGCGATGGGGGCCTGCTTCTCCCCCAGCTACGCATGTTTACATGTGGGCTGGTGGGAGGAGCAGGTCCTTAAAACCACCTTTCAGAATGAGTACAAGACACACATAAGGTCTTACCTTAGGTACATAGACGACATGTTCATTCTGTGGCAGGGAAGTGAGGAGAAAGCGAATATGTTCATCAATAAGATCAATAAAAATATGTTCAATTTAAAATTCACTTCCCACATTGAGAAAATGGAAATTGAATTCCTTGATGTCAAGGTCTTTGTCCATAACAACAAATTTGAAAGCACCCTTCATAGGAAAGCCACTTCAGGCAATATTACCTTACATGCAACCAGCTCTCATCCAAAACACCTCATTGCTAGCATCCCGTCTGGAGAAATCCTACGTATAAAAAGAATCTGCAGCAATGAGGAAGAATTTGATAAATGTCAACAAGAGCTGGTTGCAAGACTCAGAAACAGAGGGTACTCTGAAAAAATCTTAAAGGAGGCAATGGAAAAGGCTAAAACTAGATCTAGGATAAGCCTCTTTTCTCCCGAAGAAGAAAGCCCTGATACACCTAATTCTGTCATTACCTTGAATAAAACCAACACTCCTAGATTAATTACAACTTTTAATAGAGAGGAACGACAGATAAGGGCAATAGTTAACAAACATTGGCCAGTGGTATTAACAGACAGCATTCTTCAAAGTAGAATTGCAGCTAAACCTGTAATCACTTTTAGAAGAAGCAGCACCATGGGCACAAGGTTAGACAGAGTATCTCCTGAAATCAAAAAGGTCACTACCTGGTTAACACCGAAGAAGGGCTTTACCAAATGTACAACATGTAGAGCATGCAATTTTGGGTGCAATATGTCAACTTACTCGACACCGTTCAAGACTACTCCTAGTTTGATAATGGGAAATTACAGCTGTAAAACCGAGTATGCTGTATATGTCCTGACGTGCACCTGTGGGCTTCGCTACGTGGGTAGCACGAAGCTGCAGGTGCACGTCAGGATATTGCAGCATATTAGGGCCATTTTGCACAGTGATGCAACATATCCTGTTGCCAGACATTTTAACCCCTTAAGTGCTGCCTCGGTGCGTTGGCCGACGGCAGCACTACCTCCCCAGTGCTGCGCACGACCATTGGACGTCCATTCAGCACTAGTTCGAATGGACAGCGCAGCACTGGGGAGGGATGTTTACGAGCATCTATGAGGTTAAGAGAGTGCATGCCAACAACATAAATTGCCTGTCTTATTATGTTATTGACGCTGTAGTTAGAAAAAGGAGAGGCGGCAACAGAGAACGCCAACTCCGGCAGCTCGAAACAAAATATATTCTGGAGCTAGATTGCAAATGGCCCAATGGGTTAAACACGACTGAAGATATGCGCAGCTTTCTGTAATTCAAATTTGGCTGCTATATCTTATGTCCGTCTGTTCACTAGTTGAGTTACCTTTACATAAAATCAAGAAATCTGTCCTTGTAATATATATTGTGAATATAATAAGTGTTTAGATTTGCACATTTTTGCCTTTCCCTCATATCAATTTCTCAAAAGGTATTTTTATATTTCTTATACATATTCAAATGTTTTTAGGATCTAATTTGATCGTCTTATCTGTATAAATTCATGAATTATTTAGTTTTCTGGTGTACAGATGATTGGACCTACAATATACATTTGAAGATTTGAGAAATTTATACCATCTACACTTGCACTTTAATCATCATGATATGCACTTTTTGCACTTTTTTACCCCTCCATTTGTTTAACGGCAATGTGCGCTGAATAAGAAATAATGTGAAAATATTGGTAATATGAAGACTACACTTTTTCGCACATATTCCACAGGAAGTTCTGTTAGTTGTTAATATATACGGATTTAACCGGTTAGAGACTAACAAACACAATGGTTGACATGCTGGCAGTTAAAAATGGATTTATCCTATGAAGATTCTTTTAAAAAAACGAATTGTATTTATTATTTTACAAATTTCGTGGCACGTAGCACTTTACATGTTATTTTAAATTATTTATTGAACATGTATATATATAAACCCAGTGCGTGTCAAATTATATTTATATGCCTTCATGTAACATTCTCGAATAACAGTAGGAAACATATTAGGATGTTTTCAGTGTCTTTGCACATGTGACCTGTGATGTCAAGCGTGGAAGGGGCATTATTCACTTTAAATGTAGTAGATGGTGTCTTCACTTGTGACACGTGATCAAGGGCTTACGGGCTTGAAACGCGTTGTGTTGGGTCACTTACAATAAAATCACTGCCCACTTGAAATACCTCGGAGGTCTGTGTCTCTTTCCTCGCCTGTCTGCTGCTGTGGAGTATCAGGAAGTGGTTCGAGTTTCTCCAGATATAAAAAAAATATATATATATATATATATATATATATATATATATATATATATATATATATTTAAAAAGTCGAAATAAATAAATCATATTTAATGTAATAATATTTTTTATGGGGCTCAGATTTTTGAGGTGGAGTAAGGCAAACCCCACGTATGGTAATTCACTGGTACTGCAGCTCCCTCCATTCAATGATAACGGAGATAGGGACTTAAAATTAGGCTCCATATTATCTGTCAAAATGCCTGAAATCATTTAAACTGTTTTCAAGCTTCTGTAGGTGTTAATAACATTTTCTATGAATATAAAAGAAACATTAATTGTTTTTAACATAATTTAATAACCTTTTTCATATTTAAAATGTAATGTAGCCTTACTTTACATTGAAAATATTTAAATACGTTTTATTTTTAATACATTTAAATGCAGAGCAAAACATACGTCACTCCTCTTTAGATGCAAATGTAATTTAATTTTGAGAAAACCTATTTTATTTGAAATCTAATGTATTCAAAATATTGACATAGTAGCTTTGTAAATTAATTAACATTATTTCACGTACAAATATTTTTCAGTTTTTTTAGTTGAATAAGCTTTTAAACTTTTCACTATGCTTTACAATGTGGAGATCTCCTCTTCGATAGTAGAGATCTCAGCCAAGTGTGCAGAACGTCAAATGTAGTGGTAAAGTCAGTACTAGCAGTAATGTTACTGTCACATTGCACGTTTTTACTGATTCAGCCCCTCTGTTTCAGAGTGTGGTGACATAAAAGTCAACACTTTTAAGACACATTGCACTTGGAAATGCTGAATAGCCCAAAAGGGTAAAGTTACTGAAAAGTGTAGAGTAAAATGACACACACACAGATTTACTCATGTGTAAATTTGCCTTTGTGAATAGGTCCAGTGTAAGCCTACCTTTGTGAATAGGTCTCTATGTTTTCTTCATAGCACAACTTTCTTTACAATGTATACAAACATATGCTAAGTGGCGAATCCATAAATGCTGATTAAGGTACACTTCTGTCCATCATACCTGCAGATCACATTGTTTTATATTGATCAGTAATGAATGTTCAAGGGATATTTAAAAAGGCATCAGAGCATAAAATAAGTTTAACTCTGGCGTGGCGGTGTGGTGCAGCGACTAGGGCAACTGACTCCAGAATCTGGGGATCACTGTTCGATCACCGGCGGCAGATTAGCCCAGCACCATGTGACTCTGGGAAATAGCTTGCTTAATCTTCCCGACGGCCCCCAGCACCTAGAGACCCTAACGGGTGATTGTGCGCTTTACAAATGTGGATTAATATTATTAATATACCTTGACCTGTAATGAAAATTATGTTTCCTACAATTAATTATTTTTTCACTGTTGCTATATCTGTATTTAATTCCTCATGTATGTTTTAATGAATAGTAGCATGTAAATGATACTGCTAAATTATATTGCCCCTCTCCCAATAATGTACTATCTTTCTTTGTATTAATTACTTTTTTTATTGTCAAGTTCAATATGAATATGTTATTGCAACACTGTAGGCTTCTGCACTATTATTTGCACCTATGTATGCTTTGTCCCCTAAAGTAACAAGACCCAGATTGCTATGTATTTACTTAGATTGCTGTATTCTTTTGAAAAACATAAATAAATACTTGTTCTTATTATTATTCATGTTATTATGATTTCTTTTCTAACGCTCTACTAACCTTCCTTTAGCACCACTAGAGTGTGTATCAGAATCTCTACTCTTAGCTATGCCTTTGAGCTATAGAGTTATATCTTTGTCCTCTGACAAATCATAGTCTGTATATGATCCCAGAATGACACACTGTTTGATATTTTCTATTGTTAGATCCACCTTGTTGCTGGTGCTCTCAGTCAAGTTGAAAACACAACTGATTTTCATAAGCTGATTTTCTCTGAATCTATCAACTCTCCATTTCCCACTCCACACCCAGAAAAGCAAACAACATATTTCATTGTGATGCCCGATCAACGTAGCTTGTTCAAGAATGCTATGTTAAACATCAATCACAATTCCTTTTTCACAATCCTGAATTTCTGACAGCTGACAATCATCAC